>NC_057810.1:366812520-366817705 GCF_018294505.1 Triticum aestivum
AAGAAATACCACCGTCGGATGTCTGAGCGACATCACAGACAGGGCTTTAAAAGAAATACCACCGTCGGACGTCTGAGCGACATCACAGACAGGGCTTTAAAAGAAATACCACTGTCGGACGTCTAAGCGACATCACAGACAGGGCTTTAACAAAAGCAAATAACAGGTACGCCACCGTCGGACGTCTAAGCGACATCACAGACAGGGCTTTAACAAAAGCAAATAACAGGTACGCCACCGTTGGACGTCTGAGCGACATCACAGAAAGGGCCTTGTAGTAAATGTAAATAACGAGATTAGTCCATCAACAAGAATAATCTTTTAACCAGATTTATTACACATAAATCCCACCGGAGTTTTTGTCACTGAGGCTGAATACCTGACAAGATAAGATAATTATAGTACTTGAACAAAGTACAAGATAATTGAAAGATTGAGACTCTGCAGAGTTTGGAAGAACTGAACACAGCCAACGGATTTCCGTAGTCACGAAGGACTAGTTCCGTTTACGGTATTTCAGTAGAAACACATTTAACTAGTACACACCCATTTCACCTCACGATGCCAGGAATCACCCTGAACAACGTCCAAGAAAAACTTTGAGACGGGGAGGCCACAACCTCGAATAGCATGGGATCAAATTTCTATACGCGCGCTCTAAGGGGTGCCCCCCTCTCGGTCCCAACCGGAAACACCCATGCCCCCTGACCGGATGACGGGCTTTAATCCAGGGCCATGGAACCCTCATCCCGGCCTCTCCACTTGGTGTGTACCAGGAAAACGATTTGCAACTTACTATGCCATATTCCTTTCGGAAAACATGTGACAGTATAGGATGGAATAAATGGGAATGTGAATCGAGTCATGACGACACGGGAGTCAAATAATCTAGCATAAGACTGGCATGTCACAACATTGCCATCTTACCCATCCTCATACCAACACATGGCTTTGCAAATATGTATCCAACAACATAATGCTTTTCCGAAACCTACTATCCGATTATGTGCATGAGATATATCATGCAAAGTGATGTTCATAAACATGCCATGACTATACTAAAATGCAAACATGCAACTGCACTCATCATATCAAGAGTTCAAACATGCTTGCCTGGTTCGGAGTAGTCGGAGTCTAACTGTGCGAAGTTTGCAGCTCCATCACCTCCTCTGGTATCTACGGTATAAGAAAAAAATATGTACGCAACATAAATACCGTGAGTGTACAGAAAAGTGTTCCAAATATTTTTCAAATAAATATGATAAAAAACTAGACAAAAATTTAAAGAGAACAAAAAAAGAATTAATCATAAATACTTTTCTGATCAAAAGTTACAAGAGTTTTGGTCCAAGGATACATCTATAATGAAACAGAAAGTTTCCAGGGGGCTATGCAGAAGAATCCAGAAAAACGGTTCAGAGAGGAAGCGTATTTGCCAGAGTACGCCTTCTACTGACGATTAAAAAAAACAAAAGAGAGGCTGACAGGCGGGTCCCACCCATCAGGTTTGAAAGTTCAAACAGGGGAGTCGGGGCTTGTGGGCGCTCGAGAGCCGCGGTAGTCACCGGCGGCGATCCACGGCAAGGCAGGGAGATCGGAGTGTACCTCCATGATCAGGGCGCCATTCCGCATCTGTGGGAGGTGGTAGTGGTCGCCGGCGAGTACCACGTCGACGGCAATGCTTGCTCCGACGGACGGTGATTCGGGTGGTCGTGGATTTCGCTGGAGAGAGCTGTGGAGGTGGAATTGGTGAGGGGGTTGGACTCGCGATAGTATGAGGAGGTATCCGACGAGGATAGGGCACCGGAGATGGCCTTACCGGAGTGAATCATGATGGGCGCCGAGGCGGAGCGAAGTGGCCGGAGTCGGCGAAGGAGAGCTCCTCGTGGCTCGTTCAGTGGCTGTGCGGGGTCTGATGAGGTAGAGGAGGTGTGCTGGGGGCGAGAGCAGGCTCGGGGTGCTATATATAGCCGCCCCGAGGCGGTTGCCGAGAACGGGGTTCTCCGGCGAGGTGATTATGGCAGTGCTGCGGTTGCACGGGAGGTTTCAGAGGCTGAACGTCGTCGTGGATGTTCCATGGTTCCGTTTTGGTGCTAACCGCATTGGGATTTGGGGGTTTAGGGGGAGCTCGACGGAACGGGGCGGCGCGGGCCCATCGGCGGCAGGGAGCGTGCTCTGTGCGTGCTGCACCATGGCGACGGTGCTTCATGCGTGCACTGGCAAGGAGGTGGCCACGCGGAGCCACCAGGACGCTTGGGCGGCGCCGAATGGTGTTGTGCCGCCATTCTGCTTCCTGTCGGACGCTACGGCGCTGCGGCCGCCGCAAGACATGCCAGCGCAGGCGGGCCAGGGCACCACCGACGCCAGGAAGGCGCCAAGCGCGCGTGTGAGGCTCCGGACAAGCAAGCCTGGCCGTGAGCTACGTTCCAAGCGCACCGTGAGCTCGTGACTGAAGTTACTGACGAAGATCGACACTGAACTTCTAAATTTAACTGAATATGAACAGAACAGTGCATGCAAGGTGTTCGACAGAATGATTCAGGTATGTAGAGATTTTTCCTTGAGCTGGTTTTTGGTGGAGGGGCCTCTCATTGCATCTAGAGGATGCCTGAATATTTGTGGAATTTTTGGAGAGGTGTAGATATGAATTTCACCAAATTTGGCAAATCCAGTGTAAACTTGCAGTGAGTGTAATTTGAAATATTTGAACAGAAGAAGAGTGGATCAAGATGGTTCTGGGTTGTGGGTACAAAGGACTATCCAGTGGTGTTGAGTTGAGGTCAAAAATCAAAAGCATTAGGGCACTTGCTTTGCAATCCACCTAGGCTCAAAAGGATAGACATATTTATTTTGGGAGGAGAAATAGTTGGAATAAAATCCAAAAATGGGTTTTATTTGTTTGACAAAATGTTAGGGTTGAACTATAGTGGGAGGAGAGGTTTTGGGAAAATTTTATCATGGGTGGCATGGTAAAATTTTGAATGGATCAAAACCAAATAAAGGCCCAAAACAAAAAGGGTTTTCTTTTTAAAAGAAACCAAATCCAGGAAAAGGATTTTTGAGAGGGCAAACTTAGAGGATGGTTTTTAGGAAGGGTTTAAATGACCTCCTTTCAAACCAAGCAAAGCTCTTTTGAAAAACAAACCACCAAAAAATTTGGAGTGTCACAGCACCTACCCCCTTAGGAAAAATCTCGTCCCCGAGATTTAAGCTGATCCTTAAACAGGTGTGGGTGCTCTGTCCGAAGAAAATCCTTGCTCTCCCAAGTTGCTTCATTCTCGGTGTGATTACTCCATTGAACTCTGAAAAACTTAATGGTTTTCTGTCGGGTCCTCCTCTCAGACTCTTCTAATATTTTTATCGGTAAGTGAGGTCTGGTTGCACGTCAATATACTCATATGAAACTTGCTTCTCTGGGTTGCTTATGTATTTTCTCAACTACGAGATGTGAAATACATTGTGGATACCGGATAAGTCTCCGGGTAGGTCCAGCTGGTAGGCTACCTTGCCTTGTCGGGCCACTATATGAAATGGTCCGATGAATCTTGGTGCTAGTTTCCCCTTAATCTTGAATCGTTGCAGACCCTTCATAGGAGAAACTCTCAGGTATACCAATTCTCCGGGTTCAAAGCTGATTTCCCGATGCTTTCGGTCGTAATAACTCTTTTGCCGACTTTGAGCTGTTTTGAGTCGTTCTCTAATTGTCTTAACTTTCTCCTCGGCCTCCTTGAGCATATCTGGGCCAAAGATATGGCTGTCTCCAGTCTCTGACCAATTTAGCAGGGTACGACATCTTCTCCCATATAGAGCTTCAAAGGGTGCCATTTGCAAGCTTTCTTGATAGCTGTTGTTGTATGCGAACTCTGCATATGGCAAACTTTCTTCCCAACTGTTCCCATAGGTGAGGACACAGGCTCTTACCATGTCTTCTAGGATTTGGTTTACGCGTTCCGTTTGTAAATCAGTCTGGGGATGGTATGCGGTACTGAAGTCTAGTTGGGTTCCCAGTGCCTGTTGTAGGTGATCCTAGAATGTAGAGACAAACTGTGTGCCTCTATCGGAGATGATAGTCTTAGGGACTCCATGTAGGCAGATGATACGGGCAAGATAAAGTCTGGCTAGTCTCTGAGCGGTGTAAGTTGTTTTTACTGGAATAAAATGTGCCACCTTGGTTAATCTGTCGGTTATGACCCATATGGCATCGTTTCCGTGTTGTGACCGTGGCAGTCCAATGATAAAGTCCATTCCAATCTCGTCCCATTTCCACTCGGGTATCTTATTTGGCTGTAACAGTCCAGCTGGTTTCTGGTGCTCGGCCTTGATACGTTGACAAGAGTCACAGCAGGCAATTAACGTGGCTATATCTCTCTTCATACCGTGCCACCAAAAATTTTCCTGATGGTCTTTGTACATTTTTATCCCTCCAGGATGAATTGAATACGGAGCTGTGTGACTTTCAGTTAATATCTGCTGTTTGAGGTCCTTGACATTTGGTATGCATAGCCTTTCTCCGTACCACAATATTCCTTGCTCATCTATGTTGAATTCTAAGGCTCTTCCCAAACTCACTTTTCTTTTTATGCCCTCAATGTTGGGGTGTCCGTGCTGGGCTTCCTTGATACTTTCCATTAGGGTAGGCTGTAGTTCTATATTCGACACACTGCCTTCGGTAACCATTATTAGATTGACTCGGGCAAATTCTTGTTGAAATTCTGGCCTCAATTTTGGTATATTGTCGTTGTCCGTGCTGGGATTTCGACTAAGTGCATCTGCCACAACATTTGCTTTTCCGGGATGGTAGTGGATTCCAACATCATAATCCTTCACCAACTCTAACCAACGTCATTGCTGTAAATTTAATTCTGGCTGTGTGAAAATATACTTAAGACTCTTATGGTCTGTGTATATCTCGCAACGATTCCCAAGTAGGAAGTGTCTCCATTCCTTAAGTGCATGGATGACTGCTGCTAATTCCAGGTCATGGGTGGGGTAATTCTCCTCATGCTTGCATAGTTGTCTAGAGACATACGCAACTACCTTGCCTTCTTGCATCAACACTACTAGAAAAACCGCTACTAATGGCGCACCTAATTTGGCCATTAATGGCGCATCACCGGTGCGCCATTACTAGCACGCCATTAGTAATTTTTACTAATGGCGCACCAGTGGTGCGCCATTAGTATCT
>NC_057810.1:366818332-366824154 GCF_018294505.1 Triticum aestivum
GAGGTCGCCGGAGAGGAGGGAGAAGAAACCATGAGGGGAGGGGAGGGGAGGGGAGGGGAGGAGGGAGGAGGGAGGAGGAGGTCGCCGGAGAGGAGGAGGAGGTCACCGGAGAGGAGAAGTATGGTGGAGGAGAGAAGGGAAGATGAAATGAAGAGAGGAGGAGAGGACCAGCCATATATACGGCATACTAATGGCGCACCGCGGGCAGGTGCGCCATTAGTAAATTTTTTTATTTTTTTGATTTATTTTGAATTTTGAAGGCGGGAAGATACTAATGGCGCACCACGGGCAGGTGCGCCATTAGTAATTTTTTTTATTTTTTTGATTTATTTTGAATTTTGAAGGCGGGAAGATACTAATGGCGCACCATGGTCAGGTGCGCCATTAGTAATTTTTTTTTATTTTTTGACTTATTTTGAATTTTGAAGGAGGGAAGATACTAATGGCGCACCATGGGTAGGTGCGCCATTAGTAAGTTTGAATTTTTTTGATTTTTTTGCCTCTTTAGATCTTTCGTGCCCCGTATCTTTTTTTCTGTTAGGTTTTTGAGGATTTTGAAAATGTTTAACGGGGTTCCCCCATGTTAAATTTGGATGTAACTTTTCGAGTAGATGATTTTTCATATAAAAAACTTTTTCATCCGAGTTAGTATGCAAAAGTTATGCCCATTTTTACAAATTCTCGCGAGATTTTGCAAATGAAGTCAAAATTCATATTTGCAAATTTTCCCAACAACTAGGCCACATATCACATGGGAAACTTATTTTCTTTTATTTTTTTGACATTTTTATCATTTTCTTTTATTTTTTAAAACTGAAAAGGCGATCCACGGGGGGGAGGGTGCATTCAGTGGAAGTGGTGGCCAAGGTTACTAATGGCGCACCGTGGCATGGTGCGCCATTACTAGTTTAACTAGTAATGGCGCACCACACCCACGGTGCGCCATTAGTATGTTTGGACAGGCGCACTAGTTCAAAAAAAGAATTGGTACTAATGGCGCACCGTGGGCAGGGTGCGCCATTAGTAGTTTCAACACTAATGGCGCATCAGAAGGTGGTGCGCCATTAGTATATACTAATGGCGCACCACATGTCTGGTGCGCCATTAGTGTCATTTCCATCTATAGCCCTTTTCCTAGTAGTGCAATACGCATCCGAGGCCTTTCCGGGATGCGTCACAATATACCTCAAAATTCTTGTGTATATCTGGCACAATTAGTACTGGTGCCGTTGTTAATTTTCTTTTTAGCTCTTGGAAGATTTTCTCAGATGCTTCTGTCCATTCAAATTTCTTGCCTTTCTTGAGCAATTGTGTCATGGGCTTTGCTATAGTGGAGAATCCTTCAATAAATCTCCGATAATAGCCTGCCATTCCCAAGAAACTCCATACGTCCGTTACGTTAGCTGGCGGTTTCCAGCCAAGTACGGCCTTGAATTTTTCCGGATCTACTGCAATACCTTCTTGGGTTAGCACGTGGCCCAGAAAACCCACCTGCCTTAGCCAAAATTCACATTTGCTGAACTTGGCGTACAGTTGATGTTTCCTGAGTTCTCTGAGTACAATCCTGAGATGTTCGGCGTGCTCTTCTGGTGTTTTGGAATATATCAGAATATCATCGATGAACACCACAACAAACTTGTCCATATACTTCATAAACACTTTGTTCATGAGGTGAACAAAATATGCGGGGGCGTTGGTTAGCCCAAATGGCATTACGGTGAACTCATATAGCCCATATCTGGAGGTGAATGCGGTCTTGGGAATATCTTCTGTTTGTACTTTTAATTGGTGGTATCCTCATCTCAAATCAACTTTTGAGAAGACTTTGGCCTGTGCGAGCTGATCGAATAAATCATTTATTCGGGGCATTGGGTATTTGTTCTTGATTGTGACCATGTTGAGAGCTCGATAATCAATACACAATCTCATTGTTCCATCCTTCTTCTTGGCAAATAAAATTGGAGAACCCCAAGGTGAGGAGCTGGCTCGAATGTATCCTTTCTCCAATAATTCTTTTATTTGCTTCTTCAACTGTACCAATTCGGATGGTGCCATTCTGTAAGGTTTCTTGTAAATAGGAGTGGTTCCGGGTGCTAGCTCAATGCTGAATTCTATCTCTCGGTCTGGTGGCATGCCTGGTAGTTCTTCTGGAAATACATCTGGAAATTCACATACCACTGGAACCTTGTTCAGCTCAGAAACGTCCACCTTGTTTAATTTAGGTTGCTGAGGTATTTGTCTCTCTTTGGCTGAAACTTTTATTTTCTTCCCTTGATGGTGGGTGAGAATCACGGTACGGTTGAAGCAGTCAATGAAACCTTTTTTGGTGGTCAACCAATCCATTCCTAGGATTACATCCAGTCCTTTGCTTTCCAGTACAATAAGGTTGGCGTAAAATTTCAATCCTTCAAATTCAATGTCCACACCTTGACAGTAACTCTGGGTCACATGCTTAATCCCAGGGGACTTGACGATCATTGATTTTTCCAAGGGAAGCATCGAAAAATTATTTTGCAAAGCAAAACTTTTCGAAACGAATGAGTGAGAAGCTCCAGAATCAAACAAAACCATGGCAGGTATTGTGTTGACGGGGTACGTACCGAGTACGATATCTGGGGCATTATGTGCTTCCTCTCGGGTCACGTGGTTTAAGTGACCTTTCCGGTGGTTGTTGTTGGGGTTGAAATTGCTTCGCTTTGGTGCCGAATTATTTCCACCATTATTGAGCTTTGGGTTTGAGTTCCTTGGCTTGGGACACTGCTTGGCATAGTGCCCTTCTTCTCCACAAGCATAACAGGTAACGCCTGGGCGATAGGTGAACTCTTTGTCTCTTGCATGGAAATTCTTGGTTGGACGTGAATTATTCGTCGGGGTTTTGTGTGAATCCCCCTTCTGAAATTCCTTCTTGCTTTTGTGATTGCGAGTAAAAGTAGTCTGGTCCCTTTTTCGTTTGCGGAAATCTTCCAGGCTACGTCGCTCATTTTCCAGGGTAATGGCCTTATCCACCAGTGCTTTAAAATCTGGAAAGGTGTGCACAACCAGCTGGCACTTAAGGGCGGGTGCCAGGCCTTCCAAGAATGTTTCCATCTTCTTGCTCTCGGTCATGCGTTCTTCATTGGCGTAGCAAGACAGCAGAGTGAATTGGTTGTTGTATTCTGACACTGTCATGGCTCTTTGCTTGAGTTCATCAAATTCCTTCTTCTTGATTTTCATGACGCTCTTAGGAATATGTGCCCCATGAAAACCTTCTTTGAAATTTTCCCTGGTGATTTCATTTTCGTTGGGGTGCATGTGCAGGAAGTTTTCCCACCACGATGCAGCTGCACCTGTGAGATAATGTGGTGCATACAGTACTTTTTCACGGTCTGAACACTGTGCGATAATTAATTTTCTCTCCATGTCTCGAAGCCAGTCCTCGGCCTCAAGAGGCTTGTCAGTATGAGAAAATTTTGGAGGACGCGTCTTTTGTAACTCAGATAATTTGGATTGCGGTTGATACTGACCACGGTTACTTCCCATATTGATGAATTGGTTCATCATTTCCTGGTGTTGCTGCTGACTCTGTTCATATAAACGACAAACTTGTGTAAAAGCTGTTTCACTGTCCTGTTGACTTGTCTGAACCTGAGTGAAATTCTGGTTCTGCGGTGTGCCATAATTTTCTTCTGGCTGAGTTGGCATGGAGCGCATCCAAGGACAAGACATCTTTCACTCTGGGGATATATTTTTGTGAATTCATAAGACAAGAAAGAGAGTCGCAAAAGTCAATAAAATCACACCCAAAGGACATTATTAAACTCAAAGGTATTTGGAAACACACGATTGCGCGCGGAGAAGGACTAGTGCATATCTTACACGCAGGCATAATTATACATTACATCACTCAGGATATGCGTACATAATCCTGACTTGTTATTTAAACTAGTGCACTCCTCCAGATCCTACATGATGCGCAACAGGCTACTTCTCACAACTTAAGAACATAAAAACATATTACACAAGTTGATACATCGCATGGTGTCTATGCGTACTTAGTCGGAGATGGTGAGGATCTTCCTTGGCCTGCCGAGGGTGAGACGCAGAGACGCTGGGGAATCAACCTCCTCCTCGCTAATAGGTTCCAGACGAGAAACGTTGTGCTGAGCTGATGGAACAGGTGCCGCAGGCGGAATAACACGAATACGAGTGGGTGGAATAGGTGGGGTAGCACGTATGGGAGGGGGTGCAAAAAGTGGTGCAGAGCGGACGGGAGTGGGTGCAATAGTCTGGTTAAATTCCTCTGTGGTAGGCAGACGACGAGCAGAGGCGATTATGGTAGGTGAGTGAGAGGCTGTGGATGAAACAAAAGTCAGTGGTGGAGCGGTGTGCAGGAGTTCCCTCCTGTTAGCAGCACAGCCATGAACTGAGTCCATGCGTGCAGCTACGAGGTCATCCACCATGCAGTCGAATGCTGCCTCCAGGGCTCGGAGGTACTCGATAAGCATCTCAAAGGCCTCGTCTCGCTCTCCTCTGGGGCAAGAGAAGGAGTAGTGAAAGGTGTAAGGCACATGGCATGGAAGGTAGCGGTAGCGACGGGTCTTCATTGCAGGAAGAACATCCCGAAGACGTGCTATCGTCTCACGGGCAGCCATCTGCATAGCATGTCTTTCTGTAGGCATGGCTCTCCCCACGAATCGGAGACGGCGTATTTCAGCATGGCCTCCCCTGAATTGCAGCGCGGCCTGGTGCATAGTCAGACTGTCGCTGATCTTGTGTGGATAGAGCGTGAAGACTGGACGCACGGATGGCCCCATCACGACCTGAACGATGAAGGAGAGGAGTTTGACGAACCCCTCAGGCACGTTGGCGAACATCTGAGACTCACAGTCGTTGCCGGCCATCTACAAAAGTAGGCAAAAATTCAGAGTGGTCAGATCATAAATTTTATGCTGACTGTCAGAAAATGACTACATTTGTAAAAACATGAATAACTCTATCCTGCTAATAACCAATTAGCGATCGCACCTAGTGGCTTCCTACAGTCAGCCTGGCTCTGGTTACCAAGTCTGTCACGACCGGTTTTTCAATAAAAATGTTTATTGAGAAAACCAGTCTTTAAATCCCAGTATAGGAAAAGTCATCCTTTCTGGTAGACAAAAGCTTGATAAACAGAGAACCAGTAGCATCAAATATATTACAGGGTTGAGCTGAGGCTGCTCAACAATTTATTACAGACTCGCCAATATATTACATATGGGCGGTTGTGACACGGGGGTGGGGTGACATGCTACTAGCTCGAGGGAAAAGTGGTGGAGGATAACTTGACTTCTACTGGCAGTACCTCGAGCGTCGAGGTGAGGCTCGATGAATTTATTCGGGATTGCGGAAGCGGATAATACAATGACCAAGACAAGATCGCACGGGACTGACTGGGAATCCTCTAGGCGTCGGACTCGCTATCAAACTCTTCATCCATGAGATCGCATTCATCAGCATCTGGCCAAATCAACAAGCCAGGTGAGTACTTGAAAGTACTCGCAAGATAGTTCGAACAAAAGATATAATCAAAGAATGCATGAATGCGTCGTGAACAAAGTATGATACTCAAATAACAACGGTAATATTGCAGAACTTGATGTATCAAAATTTAATAACTGAAAACCGATCGGGTGTCTAGAGCGACGCCTCGAAAGGTAAATAAATAAAAATGCATGCCGCAGTCGGGCGTGTTAGCGACACCACATAAAGGGCTTTAAAATAAATGCCACAGTCGGACGTCTGGGCGACATCACATAAAGGGCTTTAAAATAAATGCCACAGTCGGATGTCTGGGCGACATCACA
>NC_057810.1:366824395-366907481 GCF_018294505.1 Triticum aestivum
AGACAGGGCTTTAAAAGAAATACCACCGTCGGACGTCTGAGCGACATCACAGACAGGGCTTTAACAAAAGCAAATAACAGGTACGCCACCGTCGGACGTCTGAGCGACATAACAGACAGGGCTTTAACAAAAGCAAATAACAGGTACGCCACCGTCGGACGTCTGAGCGACATCATAAATCCTTGTAGTAAATGTAAATAACGAGATTAGTCCATCCACAAGAATAATCTTTTAACCGGATTTATTACACATAAATCCCACCGGAGTTTTTGTCATTGGGGCTGAATACCTAACAAGATAAGATAATTATAGTACTTGAACAAAGTACAAGATAATTGAAAGATTGAGACTTTGCAGAGTTTGGAAGAACTGAACACAGCCAACGGATTTCGGTAGTCACGAAGGACCAGTTCCGTTTACGGTATTTCAGTAGAAACACATTTAATTAGTACACACCCATTTCACCTCACGATGCCAGGAATCACCCTGAACAACGTCCAAGAAAAACTTTGAGACGGGGAGGCCACAACCTCGAATAGCATGGGATCAAATTTCTATACGCGCGCTCTAAGGGGTGCCCCCCTCTCGGTCCCAACTGGCAACACCCATGCCCTCTGACCGGATGACGGGCTTTAATCCAGGGCCATGGAACCCTCATCCCGGCCTCTCCACTTGGTGTGTACCAGGAAAACGATTTGCAACTTACTATGCCATATTCCTTTCGGAAAACATGTGACAGTATAGGATGGAATAAATGGGAATGTGAATTGAGTCATGACGACACGGGAGTCAAATAATCTGGCATAAGACTGGCATGTCACAACATTGCCATCTTACCCATCCTCATACCAACACATGGCTTTGCAAATATGTATCCAACAACATAATGCTTTTCCAAAACCTACTTTCCGATTATGTGCATGAGATATATCATGCAAAGTGATGTTCATAAACATGCCATGACTATACTAAAATGCAAACATGCAACTACACTCATCATATCAAGAGTTCAAACATGCTTGCCTGGTTCGGAGTAGTCGGAGTCTAACTGTGCAAAGTTTGCAGCTCCGTCACCTCCTCCGGTATCTACGGTATAAGACAAAAAATATGTACGCAACATAAATACCGTGAGTGTACAGAAAAGTGTTCCAAATATTTTTCAAATAAGTATGATAAAAAACTAGACAAAAATCTAAAGAGAACAGAAAAGTATTAATCAAAAATACTTTTCTGATCAAAAGTTACAAGAGTTTTGGTCCAAGGATCCATCTGTAATGAAACAGAAAGTTTCCAGGGGGCTATGCAGAGGAATCCAGAAAAATGGTTCAGAGAGGAAGCGTATTTGCCAGAGTATGCCTTCTGCTAACGATTTAAAAAAAACAAAAAGAGAGGCTGACGGGCGGGTCCCACCCGTCAGGTTTGAAAGTTCAAACAAGGGAGTCGGGGCTCGTCGGTGCCCGAGAGCCGCGGTGGTCGCCGGCGGCGATCCACGGCAAGGCAGGGAGATCAGAGTGTACCTCCGTGATCAGGGCGCCATTCCGCGTCTGTGGAAGGTGGTGGTGGTCGCCGGCGAGTACCACGTCGGTGGCGATGCTTGCTCCGGCGGACGGTGATTCGGGTGGTCGTGGATTTCGCCGGAGAGAGCTATGGAGGTGGAATTGGTGAGGGGGTTAGACTCGCGATAGTATGAGGAGGTATCCGACGAGTATAGGGCGCCGCAGATGGCCTTACCGGAGTGAATCACGGTGGGGTCCGAGGCGGAACGGAGTGGCCGGAGTCGGGGAAGGAGAGCTCCTCGTGGCTCGTTCAGTGGCTGTGCGGGGTCTGATGAGGTAGAGGAGGTGTGCCGGGGGCGAGAGCAGGCTCGGGGTGCTATATATAGCCGCCACGAGGCGGTTGCCGAGAACGGGTTTCTCCGGCAAGGTGATTATAGTGGCGCTGCGGTTGCACGGGAGGTTTCAAAGGCTGAACATCGTCGTGGGTGTTTCATGGTTCCGTTTTGGTGCTAACCGCGTCGGGATTTGGGGGTTTAGGGGGAGCTCAACGGAACGGGGCGGCGCGGGCCCATCGGCGGCATGGAGCGCGCTCTGTGTGTGCCGCACCACGGCGACGGTGCTGCATGCGTGCGCTGGGAAGGAGGTGGCCACGCGGAGCCACCAGGACGCTTGGGTGGCGCCAAATGGGGTTGTGCCGCTGTTCTGCTTCCTGTCGGCCGCTACGGCGCTGCGGCTGCCGCAAGACACGCCGGCGCAGTCGGGCCAGGGCACCACCGACGCCAGGAAGGCGCCAAGCGCGCGTGTGAGGCTTCGGACAAGCAAGTCTGGCCGTGAGCTACGTGCCAAGCGCACTGTGAGCTCGTGACTGAAGTTACTGACGAAGATCGACACTGAACTTCTGAATTTAACTGAATATGAACAGAACAGTTCATGCAAGGTGTTCGACAGAATGATTCAGGTATGTAGGGATTTTTCCTTGAGCTGGTTTTTGGTGGAGGGGCCTCTCATTGCATCTAGAGGCTGCTTGAATATTTGTGGAATTTTTGGAGAGGTGTAGATATGAATTTCACCAAATTTGGCAAATCTGGTCCAAACTTGCAGTGAGTGTAATTTGAAATATTTTAACAGAAGAGGAGTGGATCAAGATGGTTCTAGGTTGTGGGTACAAAGGACTATCCAGGGGTGTTGAGTTGAGGTCAAAAATCAAAAGCATTAGGGCACTTGCTTTGCAATCCACCTAGGCTCAAAAGGATAGACAGATTTATTTCGGGAGGAGAAATAGTTGGAATAAAATCCAAAAATGGATTTTATTTGTTTGGACAGAATGTTAGGGTTGAACTATAGTGGGAGGAGAGGTTTTGGGAAAATTTTATCATGGGTGGCATGGTAAAATTTTGAATGGATCGAAACCAAATAAAGGCCCAAAACAAAAAGGGTTTTCTTTTTAAAAGAAACCAAATCCAGGAAAAGGATTTTTGAGAGGGCAAACTTAGAGGATGGTTTTTAGGAAGGGTTTAAATGACCTCCTTTCAAACCAAGCAAAGCTCTTTTGAAAAACAAACCACCAAAATTTTTGGAGTGTCACAGCTTTGCAGGCGAAGACCACCTTTTGTCAGGATAAGATGTACTACTTGTCCCCCTTCAAAATTGTCTACTGTGGGATCCCTTCTTGCAAAAGTTTTGGGGGGAAGAGGACCGAGGCCTCTGTAAGTATAGCCTAGCCACCACCGTAGGAGGGGGTCAAATCCCTTGAGCTCATATCCACCCCCAGAGCAGACCTCGGGAGGTTGTTCTTCCTTGTACTAGTTCATCCTCAGCCCCCTGTGAGCTTAATCCACCACAAAGCAGGAGTAGGGTTTTACACCGCAAGGTGGCCCGAACCTGGGTAAACTACCATGTCCATTTCCTTTCCTGTTCATCGAGCTAGGTCTTGAGAGCAGCGAGTTTGCTGGCTGGAGAGATTGAGTTCTTCGCACACGCCCCAGAGTTCGAACCTTTCTTGGGTCCGCGGAGCCCTAAATCCGACCGAGAGCTTCTCTTTGACACCCTGCTCCTGCCTCCACTACAGCTGCAGAAGCTAGATCCAGTGCATAAGGTGGAGCTACGGGGCGCGGATGGGTTCGACGCAGTGCCCGTGGTTGGGGTGGATGGAGAGGCACAATCGCGCATCTCCTCCAAGTGCTCCAACACCACCAGACGGCCACATGGGGGACACAGTGCTCGAGTTCATTGTCAAGTTGCGCGATCCTTCGTGCAGCCGCCTGCGGTTCCCTCACCCCTTCGCTTGGGTAATGGAGGTCGACCACTGCTCGGGCTGCGGCTGCGCATGAGTGGCTTCTATAATGGCGTCATGTGGGTGAATGTCGAGTTCCCCGTGCCTCGTGTCATGCTCCTCAGGCGCGGTTGGAAGACTTTCGCTTGCGCCCACTACCTTGCGGAAGGCACATCCTCTGCTTCAAGTTGGTGGAGGCCGATATGCTCCCCATCAAGTTCTTCAGGTGCTGAGGTGTTCGCCTTGGGTGCTGCATGGAAAGCTCGAGCAACGACAAAAGCTCCTCCTCAAGCGACAGCGACGAGGACACTGATGGTGAAGAGGGCGACGATGAACCCCCCCCATTGTCAAGCATGAATATGACGAGTCGTACTTCGGCTGAATGTCGGCCACACCATCACCGTCAGCTAGCCGCCGGCAGCACCATCATTTGCACCTGGACCCCGGCAAAGCGATTTATCGAGGGTGCTTGGCCTGGACGTCACTGCTTCCTCCAGCTAGACTCCGGCAGGCTCGTGGACTTTGGCTTCGTCTTCCCTACCGGTGTCCCTCCTGAGCCGCGTCCCCCTGGTCCTAGCAGGGGAGACTAGGACATCGCCTAGCCGCACTCTCCATCTCTGGCCTCTTCTTCCTTGCCGAGGAAGCACCCTCCCGATCTTGTCGGGCTGCATCCCGCTGGTCCTGACGGCGTCAGGCTAGGCTTCTGCTCAGGTGCTCCTTTTGCCCTCTTTCCTTCTCAACGTAAGTCCTAAGAGGAGAGGGACATGAAATGCATTACGGAGCACTTATCTTTTTAAATCAAAAAAATATAGGCACTTGCCAAATTTGAATCAAATTTATGTAATCCTTCATCCATGTTGATACTCGTATGATTTGTACTTGTTTGTCCCACGCTATTTTGAAAAAGAACTTGCGGTATACTTGTACACGTATTTAGACACACCGAATATGAACCCTCAATGCCCTTTCATGAGCAAAGTTTTCAGCAAAGCCTCTTGCCGGCCTTTAACGTAGCTACTATCAGATCCCGTTTAGTGAGCTCGAAAATGGGTTAGGAATGCGAAGAAAGCCTGGTCCCTTACCAATATCTCCAAACGCAGCTACAACCAACCTTGTTGAGTGGACTCGAATCAAGGACAGGAGCGCAAATGGTAGATGTGGTAAGGTTTCCTCATGTGCAGGTTTCTCATACACAAGTATTACATGGAGTGATGAGGAGTTACAGACAAAGTAAACTTATCTCTCTTGCTGTGCTTCTTATCGTTTTAGATAAGAAAGGGTCGCCAGGGATTAAATGCACGGGCTGGCTTGCTTCTATCCTCCTCTCGGGGAAATTTCTCCTGAGGAACCCTTCTGTATTTACCAGAAGAGAGAGAAAAGGAGGATAGCACAAGGCCCTTTACAGAATGTCAATCATCTTATCTGAAAACTAGTGTAATCACATTAAGATCATACTTAAGCAAACAAGAAATCATGCATGCAAGTTTTGTGAAAACATTTTATTTTATTCAGCTATGCATAGGGCCTGCGCCTGCCTTTGTACAAAGGTTACAAGTCTCGGAGACTATGCTCGTACAAAACAAGATGTCGGGGCAAGGCCCGGCAACCGCGCCTTACAGGTAGAACTTGCGAAGATGCTCAATATTCCATGTGTTCTGCATTGGGATGCCATCCTTGGTCTCCAGACAGACTGCGCCAATTCTGGTGACACGTACTACCCTGTAAGAGCCTTCCCACTTCGGCGTGAACTTGTTTGCACCCTTGGAAGACTGAACACGCCTAAGGACAAGGTCACGTTCCTCAAGGCTCTAGGCGTGAACCCTGCGGTGTTGATAGTGGCATAGGGCTTCCTAGTAACATGCAGCACGCATAGCTGCCCGGAGACGATCCTCCTTGAGGTGAATGATACTGTCATACCGCAGGTGCTCTTGTTCTACTTCATCGTAGGCAAGTACTCGAGGTGACCCATATGTGAGTTCCGTGGGGAGCACTGCTTCTGCACCATATATTAGGGAGAAGGGGGTCTGGCAAGTAGCTTGATTTGGTGTAGTTCTGATTGACCAAAGAACCACCGGCAGCTCATCAAGCCAGCGCCTGCCGCATTTTCACAACTTGTCAAAGGTTCTTGTCTTGAGCGCACGCAACACTTCAGCGTTCATCCTTTCAGCCTATCCGTTGCTCCTTGGATGGGCGATGGAGGTGAAAGAGACCTTGCTCCCAAGGCTCTAAATGTACTACTTGAAGGTGCGGCTCATGAATTGAGTGCCATTGTCGGTGATCACCCTATTGGGTGCTCCAAAACGACACACCAATCCTTTAAAGAACTTGACAGCTGATTGTGCAATCACCTTCCTCACTAGGTCTACCACGGGCCACTTTGTAAACTTGTCGATTGCTATGTACAAGAATTCAAAGGCCCGGGCAGCACAGGGAAAGGGGCCCAATATGTCGACCCCCTAGACCGCGAAAGGCCAGGATAAAGGGATTGTTTGAAGGGCCTGAGCAGGTTGATGGATGTTCTTGGAATGGAACTGACATGCTCCACTTAGTGGCGAGCTTAGTTGCATCCCGGAGGGCGGTGGACTAGTAGAATCCTTGCAGGAAAGCTTTCCCGTCAAATGCTCTTGATCCTAGGTGCGAGACACACATCCCTCCGTGTATCTCTGCCAATGGCGCTAGTCCATCTTCCCGGCTAATACATTTCAATTTCACACCACTTGGTCTCTTTCTGTACAGAGTGTTGTCCACAAACTGATACATACTTGATTGGCGGGTCACCTTTTCATATTCCTCTGAGTCATCGGGAAGTTCTCCTGTTTGCAGGAATTGGACTATGTGTCGTGTCCATGTCGGAGTCTGTGGCTCGACGACCAGGTCTAAAGGCATTTCCTCTGCAGTGGGAGCGCTAACATCAACAGCGAGAACTTGGGGTTCTGCTGGAGGATGCAGCTCACTAGCCAACATAAGGTTCCCCCTGACAGCCTTCTCACTAGTGGTTCCAGAGAGTTCTGTCGGGAAATGTCTGTCGGTGCTCACCTGGATGGTTGAGTCAGGTGGAGCACAAAAGTTCTTGGTTCCATAGGGAGCTTCTGAGCGGCGCACTTGGACAGGTGATCCGCGACGCCGTTCACTGCATGGGGTATGTGTTCCGTTTGCAACCTATCAAAGTACCCTTCCAACTTTCTCACTTCTTCCACATATGCCTCCATCAGCGGGCTTTGGTAATCCTTATTCACTCGTTTCATAATGAGCTGAGAGTCACCATGAATGAGTAGCTTCTTTATCCCCAATTCTATTAAAATCCTGAGGACAGCAAGGAGCCCCTCTTACTCTGTCGTGTTATTAGTAGCATCCTCCCTAGGGAAGTACATCCGGATGACATACTTGACGTGCTCTCCGGTGGGTGCGACAAGTAGCACCCCAACCCTGGCGCCTTGCAGCGAGAAAGCACCATCAAAGTACATGATCCACTCCTTGGGGGCCTCCCTACCGGGGAGGGTTGTTTCCGGCACCTCCTCGTCAAGCGTTGGTGTCCATTCTGTGATGAATTCTGCCAGTGCTCTGCTTTGGATAGTTGTAGTGCTTTCAAACTTCAAAGTGAAACTTGACAGTTCCATTGCCCATTCCACTACCCTACCGGTAGCCTCGGTATTCCTCAGAATACGCTGCAATGGGAGGCGGGTGACAACTGTGATATCATGATCTTGGAAGTAATGGCGCAGTTTCCTCGAGGCCCTGAGGAGGCCCAAGATCAAATTTTGCATCCCAGGGTACCTGGACCTAGCCCCCTGCAGGAGGCAGCTGACAAAGTAAACTGGTCACGTGTAGGATCAAAAGTAGGTCTAGAGGGGGGTGATTAGACTACTTGACCAAATAAAAATCTAAACTTTTCCCAATTTTAGTTGTTGGCAGATTTTAGCAACTAGTACAAGTCAAGCAATCAACCTACACATGCAATTCTAACAGTGTAGTAGTGGAAAGTAAAACATTGCATACGAAGGTAAAGGGAAGGGTTTGGAGAAGGCAAATGCAGTGTAGACACAGAGATTTTTTGTGTGGTTCCGATAGGTGGTGGTATCGTACATCCACGTTGATGAAGACTTCAACCCACGAAGGGTAATGGTTGCGCGAGTCCACGGAAGGCTCCACCCACGAAGGGTCCACGAAGAAGCAACCTTGTCTATCCCACCATGGCCATTGCCCACGAAGGATTTGCCTCACTAGGGTAGATCTTCACGAAGTAGGTGATCTCCTTGCCCTTAAAAACTTCTTGGTTCAACTCCACAATCTTGTCGGATGCTCCCAAGCAACACCTAACAAATTAAGGAGACACCACTCTCCAAAAGGTAATAAGTGTTCATGATGAACTCCTTGCTCTTGTGCTTCAAATATAGTCTCCCGAACACCCAACTCTCTCTCACACAAATTTGGCTATGGTGGAAAGATGATTTGAGTGGAAAGCAACTTGGGGAAGGCTAGAGATCAAGATTCTTGTGGTAGGATTGGAATATGTTGGGTCTCAACACATGAGTAGGTGGTTCTCTCTCAGAAAATGAGTTGTGGAAGTGTAGGGACATTCTGATGGCTCTCACAAATGGAGATGGGGGTGGAGGGGTACATATACCCTCCACACAAAATCCAACTGTTATACACATTGACCCAACTCGGTTAGACCGAATAGAAGAACTCCTTGAGACTGATTCAGTTCAAAATATGAACGTTAGGAATCTCGGTGGGACCGACTAAAAAAACTTGGTGGGACCGATCTGCTAGGGCTAGGGAAAAACCTCATCTCGGTGAAGCCGGTTGCTTGAACTTGGTGAGAACGATTTCAGCAAAGAGCAAACAGAGAGTTGGTCAAGTAAACTCGATGGAACCGATTGCTTATTTCGGTGAGACCGAAATGTTACAAAGGGAAACAGAGAGTTTGGAGGGCGATCTCAGTGAGACCGACATCCGTATCGGTGTGACTGAACTGTTAAGGTTTCTGGCAGTGGCTATGTCAACTGAACTCGGTGGCGCCGGATAGGATATTTCGGTGGGGCTGAGTTTGACTCTGAGTTTTGGACATATGTGGAAACGAGAAAGTGGTTGAGGGTTTGGAGCAATATCACTAAGCACTTTGAGCAAGTAGACCATTAAGAAACACCTCATCCCCTTTTAATAGTATTGGCTTTCCTATAAACTCAATGTGATCTAGGATCACTAAAATATAAATGAAGAGTCTTGAGCCTTTTCCAATCTTTGTCCTTAGCATTTTGAAGGGTCAACATCTCTAGTCCATGCCATGTCATTCATTGAACTTTTTGAAATATTAAACTTGAATGGATATTAGTTCAATGACCTATATGTTGTTAAGAATCACCAAAACCATTCGGGGATTAGTTTCACTTTCATCACTGCACCATTTTCTTCTTTGCTAACGCCTTCTGATTATCAACATCTACTTGTGTCCCTCCTTCCTTGTCAATGACAGGTCCTGCCGGGGATAGGTTTGGCTCATCACTGGGCGACTCTATCGCTTCCGCTTCTTCGCTACCCACTTCCCTTTGTGCCACCAACGTAGCACTAACCAGTTGATTCACTGCTCCTAAGTATAGAAGTGGCCGCTCTTGTTGGTGTAGAGGAAAGGTAGGTTTTCAAATCCTGCGGTAACGCCCCGGATGTAACTTTCCATATTTGAAACTCCAACTCTTGCCATTTCCGGCTATGTGATATATTATTTTCTTCATGGTTGGGTTTTTGTTTTTCGTTTTGCATTTTGTTCATGTCTTGCATTTCATCTCATAGCATCATGCGCATTGCATCTGCATGTTTCCATAAAACTCGCACCTGTTCGAAGTTGCCGCGTTCCCCCTTGCTTTCGTTGGCCGTTCCAAGACCAATCGGGTTTTTGCTTCCCTCTCAACCATGACCACCTAACCTCTCTTGCCAGCTCGCAGCCCCCTCATGTGCGTGTCCGAACTTACCCGAACCCGAACCGGTCTGTCGTTACTGATGGATCCGGATCATCCCAAAACATCTACAAAACATCTCCGTTTTCGTATTTGGACTCCCTACCTATTTATTTCTCGGCCGCCCGATCGCGATCGGAGGATCCAAATCATCCCCTTTCGTATATATATAGTCCATCCCTATTGACTTGAGACCAAACCCTATTTTCTAGGGATCCTCCCCTGTCCAGCCACCGCCACCATCTCCAATCCCCCTCAGGATCCACCAGCGCCCAATCCCCTCGCAGCCTCCACCTTTCTCCTCGTTTTTCCCTCCTGTCCAACCACCATCACCGCCCAAATCCTGCAGGAGCCCGAGCTCCTCTGCCCGTCGCCCCTCTCCTGCAGCCGCCCAAGCACCGGCTAGCTCGCTGGAGCACACCACCAGCACCGCCAAACTCGTATGACCCAAGCAACACCCCCATGGTGAAGCTCCGCTCCTCCCTCATCTCTCTCTCTCCGGTCTCTCATCTCTCTCGTTCTTTGTTTGTTAGGGAATGTTGGAGCAGCCATGGCGCCCGAGCGCCTCTAGCTCGTCAGCCCCGCCGGTGGAATTTGTCTAGTGCCCGAGCCTCCTCCCATTGCAGCCAGCTTGGCCGCCGACCGAAGCCCCAGGTCACGGTGTGCTCTTGCTTCTCCCTTCTCTTTTCTATTTTCCCCTCTTCCTCCCTGGCTCTTTCTCACGCTGCTCTATCTATCTCTTGTCTTCACAGCACCGTCAGGAACGCCATGGAGCATCGCTGCCGTCCTAAACCTGCCGGAGCTCGCCTCCGTTCTGTTCCCGACCCCATCTTTTCCGGATCCGCCCATCCCTGTCTCCTACAGCTCTTCTCTTTGCCGGCCTCCACCAAGCCCTCATCGCCGGGAGACGCCAGCGCCAAGTCCTGCTCCCTGCGTCCTCTGCATCGCAGCCGCGGCGAGGCCTCTGCTTCTTCTGTGTTGACTGCGCCTCCCCCACCTGCCCGTTCGATCCAGTTGCATCGCGCGCGTGGCCTCTTCGCCTTGGGCCGCTTCTGCTGTACCGCGCCCAGGCCCAGCCGCACCAGATCCGCCCGCCCAAGCCGGCCTCCTCCACCGACTGGGCCAAAGCCCATGGGTGAGCTGCCCCCAGCGCCTGCCCTGTTCCAGATTCAGCCCGTGTATGTTTTTTTCCCTTACTATGAATTTGCTATTTATCCAGTGAATTAACAGATTTGCAGAAACCCCCTTGCACTTCATGCATATAATAACTCATGATCTGTGCATCATATGTAAAAACTTTATATATGTAAAATGCTTAGTTTTTCATCTACTTTCTGAATATGCTGCTTTCATCTATGTTTGAAATGTTTAAAATGTTGTTTGATTAAATTTGCTCAAATGCCATGTTAAAATGATTTATTTCATAACTAAATAACCGTAGCTCCAATTTTAATAAACTTTATATGTAAATGGGGTGGAAAAATGCCTAATTTAACATGGTGCACTTTATTTTGCTGTTTAACAACATTAAAATTGTGTTTAGGGCAGATCAGTACCAAATCTAAAATATGGACATGAGGATTTTTCGGAATTGTTGTTTCTTGTTCCGGCCTCATTTAAACTTGCCTAAATAGTTAGTTTATTTATGCTTCACCTCTTGCCATGTTTAACAACATTTAATATTGTTGGGTACATAAACGAGAGAGAACTAAATAATTACATGTGGTGTTTTGTCAATATGCAACTCATTGCATATTGAGCTCCACTTAACTTGTAGTATTGTTTATTGTACTTTGCCATGGCATGCCTCATTAAACCGGTCATGCATCATACTTGTTTGTGCATCATGCCATGTTTATGCTTGTGCATTTACCATGTTGTTTGTTTGTTTCCGGTGTTGCTTCTTAGTTCCGGTAATGTTGCGATTGTGAGGATTCATTCGACTACTCCCGTTCGTCTTCTTCATGGATTCGTTCTTCTTCCTAGCGAGACCTCAGGCAAGATGACCGCTACCCTGGATCTCACTACTATCATTGCTATGCTAGCTGCTTCGTTCTATCGCTATGCTGCGCTACCCATCATTTGCTCTTCAAGCCTCCCAAATTGCCATGTCAGCGTCTAACCTTTTCACCCTTCCTAGCAAACCGTTGCTTGGGTATGTTACCGCTTTCCTCAGCCCCTCTTATAGCGTTGTTAGTTGCAGGTGAAGTTGAAGATTGCTCCATGGTGGACAAGATTGTGTTGGGATAACACAATATCTCTTATTTAATTAATGCATCTATATACTTGGTAAAGGGTGGAAGACTCGGCCTTCTGCCTGGTGTTTTGTTCCACTCTTGCCGCCCTAGTTTCCGTCATACCGGTGTTATGTTCTCGGATTTTGCATTCCTTACGCGGTTGGGTGATTTATGGGACCCCTTGACAGTTCACTTTGAATAAAACTCCTCCAGCAAGGCCCAACCTTGGTTTTACCATTTGCCTCACCTAGCCCTTTTTCCCTTGTGTTTCCGGAGCCCGAGGGTCATCTTTATTTACCCCCTCCCCCCCCCCCCTGGGGCCAGTGCTCCTCTGAGTGTTGGTCCAAACTAGAGCATCATGCGGGACCGTCCCTTGGCTACTTGGGTTATGTTAGTACCTCTACGCTTCGCTTATCCGGTGTGCCCTGGGAACGAGATATGTGCAGCTCCTATCGGGATTTGTCGGCACATTGGGCAGCTTTGCTGGTCTTGTTTTACCATTGTCGAAATGTCTTGTAAACCAGGATTCCGAGACTGATCGGGTCTTCCTGGGAGAAGGAATATCCTTCGTTGACCGTGAGAGCTTGTGATGGGCTAAGTTGGGACACCCCTACAGGGTATAAACTTTCAAAAGTCGTGCCTGCGGTTATGTGGCAGATGGGAATTTGTTAATGTCCGGTTGTAGATAACTTGACACCAGATCCGAATCAAAATGCATCAACCGTGTGTGTAGCCGTGATGGTCTCTTCTCGGCGGAGTCCGAGAAGTGAACACGGTTTTGGGTTATGTTTGACGTAAGTAGGAGTTCAGGATCACCTCTTGATCATTGCTAGCTTTTGATACCCATGGTAATGGGATTGCTGAGTCCTCGTGGCTCACAGATTACTACAACAACAGTTGCAGGTACAGGTTATGTGATGATCATGACACGAGAGCGATGTTTGCTTGTTTTTTGGAGTTCTTCTTCTTCTTACTCTTCGATCAGGGGATAGGTTCCAGGTCGGCAGCCTGGGCTAGCAGGGTGGATGTCGTTTGAGTTTCTGTTTGTGTTTCATCCGTAGTCAGATGTTGCTCTTATGTAAGATGATGTTGTATTCGTGTGGCATTGTATGCCTTTTGTATGTATCCCCATCTATTATGTAATGTTGATGTAATGATATCCACCTTGCAAAAGCGTCTTCAAGACGCGCTTCTATCCTTGGTGGGACCTTCGAGTTCCTTTAGGATAGGGTCGCATCTTGGGCGTGACAAGTTGGTATCAGAGCCTCGACCGACCATAGGAGCCCCCTTCATTGATCGTGTAGTTTGGCCGTTGTTGAGTCTAGAAGAAAACTGTTTTCGGAATCTAGTTATATCGGAGAGTAGGAATTCTTTTTACTCCTCTGCCCCTTTGTCGCTCTGGTAAGGAATCTTGACGTACGTGTTTTGAATTTCTCCTCTTCCCCTTCAAAATTTTCTTTAGTATCATGCGGTTAGTTTTCGTTCATTGTCCATCCTCTTTTCAATCCAGCGCACCTCTCTTCAAGTGGGTTCGGTCCTCGTCATCTTTTGCAAGATCAATCCTCAGTTCTTTTCAATCGACGTTGTTTCCCTGTTCGAAGTTGTCCTTGTTTTTTTTTCACCCGCCCACCCTTCTTCTTCTCGGAACCGGAGTCCGTAATCGAGTATCTATCCTACTCGTGCGAAGTCTTTGCTTTCTTTCCTCAATGATGTCAATCGGTGTTTTCTCTTCAAGTTATTCATCAGTTTTTCCCCCTCCAAGTTGTATTTGTTTTCCCGCCCTCCCATCCTCTTCTTCCCAGAGCCTAAGCCTCTTTCGAGCATCAATTTCATTCGTGCAGAGCCTCTTCAGTCTTCCCTCAATTGTTTCAACCGGTGAATTCTCGTCTCGTTCGTCATTCTTCATCTCTTTTTCTTTTCCGGTGGATTCAATTCTAATTTTTGGTGTTGATTATATTCTTTCCCTCGGCTCGAGTGGTTTCCCTGCTCGTTCGCCTCTCGCCAGCTTATCCTTTCGGAGTGTTCAAGACATCTCAGGAGATTCGTCTGTGTTCCAATTAATTTGAGGTTGTCACCTCATACAAATATTTCATTTGTTCCGGTGCATCATCTATCTGTTCAACATCCCTTTCCAACGGTGTTTTCTTTTAGTGGGCCCTAACCCACAGGTCTTTTCCCAGGATCTTACCTAACTCTTCTAATTATTCCGGAGCCATTCCTAATTCTTTTCGAAGTTTGACGTAAGAATGAATTTCATCAGTCAGATCTTTTCCAAGATCAATTTTGAATCATTTTCATTGTTGCCTCAACCTCTCCCCTTTTCATTCCCCCGGAGTGCCTTAACAATTTTGGTGGTGTTTCCCATCGTCATTTGAAGACCGAAGAAGAGTTTTTCCTCTAAATCTTGCCCGTTCTCCTGAAGATTCGTGGTTCTAGCTTCATGTTGTCCTCTCGAATTATTCCATTTGTCAGATATTCTTCTCTTACCCATCCGGTGTATGTCAGAAGTTGTTTTTCCATTTCTTTTCATCGGAGGCCATCGTTCCAAAAGAATTTTTCGTCCTCACATTTTAGCTACCTTTATCCAATTATCCCGGCGCTTCAGTCAAGTGTTCTTTAATCAGATCATTATCTCTTTGTTCTTTTGCATCTAAATCCCCTCGAGCATATTTGTTCTTCTAATTCTTCCCGGTGATTCATTCTCTCTCATCAGTCATTTTTGAATTCTTACGGTGGTTTATTCAAGATTTTTTTCCTTGATTATCATTTTAATCCATTCGTTCTTTCAAATCCTACCAGTGGTTCTTGAATACTTTCTCAAAGTTTGCACTATATCCTCCCTTAATTTTTTCCAACGCGAATAAGTAGTATGCAAATCCATTGCTTCGCATCAATTTAATTGGTGGAGGATAAGCATAACGTAATTCTTATTCTTCTTTCATCAAGTTGATTTATCTCTTCTTTTCGAAGATTGTTCTTGATGAATAATCTCTTGATTCCAAGCCGCTCATCTTTTTGTTTCCGGAGTTCAAATTTCCTCGGCCATTTCGTCGGAACCTCCATCTAAATCATCGGAATGCTTCACCTTGTGTTTTCAACTTCTCTTTCTTTCTATCATCCTTTTATTACCGGAGTTCTTCATGGAGGCTCTACATGGTGGTTTGTCAAGGATCCTTTCATTCTCGATTTGTTCTTCAAGATTTCTCTTGAAGCTAAGATCCGCCAAGCTATACTCAAATTAAACATGGTGCTCAACACATGTTTTTTTTGAGGCGTTCAAGTATTCTTCTTCTCGCATTTCGAAGTGCAATTATTTCTACCTTAGCTTTTGAGGTGGTGTTCTATCATTCTTGGCAATTTCCATTCAGGTTTCGAGATTCACATGTTGTCAAGAATGAGGTATTTTAAATCCATCAATCTCTTCTTTGGAGTTATCTTGGTATAGATTTCATCTAAAGCCTTCCCTAAGGAATGTTGCTATTTGTGGTGCTTATCAATGATCCGTGTTTTCTCCTATCCTCTCGGCGAAAGAAGTTTTCATCTCTTCTTTGATCTCAAACAAGCAATTGTTTTTCGTTAGTGGTAGAATTTCACCTCAAGTGTTGAAATGTTTCCATAAGCCCACTACAAGCTTATTCTTTTCGTTGTTGGTTTTCCAACAACTCCGTAATAACCTTCTTGGAAGGGTGCTTTCCAAGCTCATTTGTGGTAGAAGTTGGCATTTTCTACTCCATTCTGTTATTCCAATGACCTATCTTCTATTCTTTTTTCGGAGGCATTGTGATGTTGCTCTTTTCACTCATCATCTCGAATTGTGAGGATCATGTTCTTTTCGTTCTTATCCATTTAACCAGAGTGTTGTGTTCTAATTCAAGTTCTTTCATCTTGTCAAGTTTTGCCTCTATTTTCAACCTGAGTACTGTCTGAAATCCTTCTTACCCATTGTGTCATTCTTTCAATAGTTCCGGAGGCAGTGTGTTGTTGATTTCATCAAGTATCATCCCATCTTCTCAAGTTCATGTTCTATTCCTTCCATGTTCAACCGGAGTGCTGCCCGAATTCTTCCTCTCTCATCTTGTTTTAACCGGAGTGGTTTCGAATTCTATCTTGTCCATTAAACCTTGATTCATGTCTTTGCAAGCTTCAAGTTATCGTAATGTCCCTTGTTCCTCTTTTCTAACGGATTGTTTGCAATCTCGTTCATCTCTGTTGTACTATTTCTTTTAAATTGCTCAACCTCTCAAGGTTCATGGTTTCACTCGTTCGTCAAAGAAGCAACTTAGTTTTACCTCTTCTCTTTCTCTTCCGTTTCTCTCCGGTGCCATCCTAGATCTCGGGACGAGATCCTCTTGTAGTGGTGGAGTGTTGTAACGCCCCGGATGTAACTTTCCATATTTGAAACTCCAACTCTTGCCATTTCCGGCTATGTGATATATTATTTTCTTCGTGGTTGGGTTTTTGTTTTTCGTTTTGCATTTTGTTCATGTCTTGCATTTCATCTCATAGCATCATGCGCATTGCATCTGCATGTTTTCGTAAAACTCGCACCCATTCGTAGTTGCCGCGTTGCCCCCTTGCTTTCGTTGGCCATTCTAAGACCAATCGGGTTTTTGCTTCCCTCTTAACTATGACCACCTAACCTCTCTTGCCAGCTCGCAACCCCCTCGTGTGCGTGTCCGAAACTTACCCGAACCCGAACCGGTCTGTCGTTACCGATGGATCTGGATCATCCCAAAACATCTACAAAACATCTTCGTTTTCGTATTTGGACGCCCTACCTATTTATTTCTCGGCCGCCCAATCGCGATCGGAGGATCCAAATGATCTCCTTTCGTATATATATAGTCCATCCCTATTGACTTGAGACCAAACCCTATTTTCTAGGGATCCTCCCCTGTCCAGCCGCCGCCGCCGTCTCCAATCCCCCTCGGGATCCACCAGCGCCCAATCCCCTCGCAGCCTCCAGCTTCTCCTCGTTTTTCCCTCCTGTCCAACCACCATCGCCGCCCAAATCCTGCAGGAGCCCGAGCTCCTCTGCCCGTCGCCCCTCTCCTGCAGCCGCCCGAGCACCGGCCAGCTCGCTGGAGCACACCACTAGCACTGCCGAACTCGTACGACCCAAGCAACACCCCCACGGTGAAGCTCCGCTCCTCCCCCGTCTCTCTCTCCGGTCTCTCATCTCTCTCGCTCTCTGTTTGTTCACAGGGATTGTTGGAGCAGACATGGCGCCCGAGCACCTCAAGCTCGTCAGCCCCGCCGGTGGAATTTGTCTAGTGCCCGAGCCTCCTCCCGTTGCAGCCAACTTGGCCGCGGACCGAAGTCCCAGGTCACGGTGTGCTCTTGCTTCTCCCTTCTCTTTTCTATTTTCCCCTCATCCTCCCTGGCTCTTTCTCACGCTGCTCTCTCTATCTCTTGTCTTCACAGCACCGTCAGGAATGCCATGGAGCGTCGCCGCCGTCCTAAACCTGCCGGAGCTCGCCTCCGTTCTGTTCCCGACCTTGTCTTTTCCGGATCCGCCCATCCCCGTCTCCTGCAGCTCTTCTCTTCGCCGGCCTCCGCCAAGCCCTCGTCGCCGGGAGATGCCAGCGCCAAGTCCTGCTCCCTACGTCCTCTGCATCGCAGCCACGGTGAGGCCTCTGCTTCTTCTGCGTTGACCGCGCCTCCCCCACCTGCCCGTTCAATCCAGTTGCATCCCGCGTGTGGCCTCTTCGCCTTGGGCCGCTTCTGCTGTACCGCGCCAAGGCCCAGCCGCGCCAGATCCGCCAGCCCAAGCCGGCCTCCTCCACCGACTGGGCCAAAGCCCATGGGTGAGCTGCCCCCAGCGCCTGCCCTGTTCCATATTCGGCCCGCGTATGTTTTTTCCCTGACTACGAATTTGCTATTTATCCAGTGAATTAACAGATTTGCAGAAACCCCCTTGCACTTCATGCATATAATAACTCATGATCTGTGCATCATATGTAAAAACTTTATATATGTAAAATGCTTAGTTTTTCATCTAGCTTCTTAATATGCTGCTTTCATCTATGTTTGAAATGTTTAAAATGTTGTTTGATTAAATTTGCTCAAATGCCATGTTAAAATGATTTATTTCATAACTAAATAATCGTAGCTCCAATTTTAATAAACTTTATATGTAAATGGGGTGGAAAAATGCCTAGTTTAACATGGTGCACTTTATTTTGCTATTTAACAACATTAAAATTGTGTTTAGGGCAGATCAGTACCAAATCTAAAATATGGACATGAGGATTTTTCGGAATTGTTGTTTGTTGTTCCGGCCTCATTTAAACTTGCCTAAATAGTTAGTTTATTTATGCTTCACCTCTTGCCATGTTTAACAACATTTAATATTGTTGGGTACATAAACGAGAGAGAACTAAATAATTGCATGTGGTGCTTTTGTCAATATGCAACTCATTGCCTATTGAGCTCCACTTAACTTGTAGTATTGTTTGTTGTACTTTGCCATGCCATGCCTCCTTAAACCGGTCATGCATCATACTTGTTTGTGCATCATGCCATGTTTGTGCTTGTGCATTTACCATGTTGTTTGTTTCTTTCTGGTGTTGCTTCTTAGTTCCGGTAATGTTGCGATTGTGAGGATTCGTTCGACTACTCCCGTTCGTCTTCTTCATGGATTTGTTCTTCTTCCTAGCGGGATCTTAGGCAAGATGACCGCTACCCTGGATCTCCCTACTATCATTGCTATGCTAGTTGCTTCGTTCTATCGCTATGCTGCGCTACCCATCATTTTCTCTTCAAGCCTCCCAAATTGCCATGTCAGCCTCTAACCTTTTCACCCTTCCTAGCAAATCGTTGCTTGGCTATGTTACCGCTTTGCTCAGCCCCTCTTATAGCGTTGTTAGTTGCAGGTGAAGTTGAAGATTGCTCCATGGTGGACAGGATTGTGTTGGGATATCACAATACCTCTTATTTAATTAATGCATCTATATACTTGGTAAAGGGTGGAAGACTCGGCCTTATGCCTGGTGTTTTGTTCCACTCTTGCCGCCCTAGTTTCTGTCATACCGGTGTTATGTTCTCGGATTTTGCGTTCCTTACGCAGTTGGGTGATTTATGGGACCCCCTTGACAGTTCGCTTTGAATAAAACTCCTCCAGCAAGGTCCAACCTTGGTTTAACCATTTGCCTCACCTAGCCCTTTTTCCCTTGGGTTTCCGGAGCCCGAGGGTCATCTTTATTTACCCCCCCCCCCCGCCCCGGGCCAGTGCTCCTCCGAGTGTTGGTCCAAACTAGAGCACCGTGCGGGACCGTCCCTTGGCTACTTGGGTTACGTTGGTACCTTTATGCTTCGCTTATCCGGTGTGCCCTGATAACGAGATATGTGCAGATCCTATCGGGATTTGTCCGTACATCGGGCGGCTTTGCTGGTCTTGTTTTACCATTGTCGAAATGTCTTGTAAACCAGGATTCCGAGACTGATCGGGTCTTCCTGGTAGAAGGAATATCCTTCGTTGACCGTGAGAGCTTGTGATGGGCTAAGTTGGGACACCCCTGCAGGGTATAAACTTTTGAAAGTCGTGCCCGCAGTTATGTGGCAGATGGGAATTTGTTAATGTCCGGTTGTAGATAACTTGACACCAGATCCGAATTAAAATGCATCAACCGTGTGTGTAGCCGTGATGGTCTCTTCTCGGCGGAGTCTCGGAAGTGAACATGGTTTTGGGTTATGTTTGACGTAAGTAGGAGTTCAGGATCACCTCTTGATCATTGCTAGCTTCATGATCGTTCTGTTTGTTCTCTTCTCGCTCTTATTTGCGTATGTTAGCCACCATATCATGCTTAGTCGCTGCTGCAACCTCACCACTTTACCCCTTCCTTTCCCATTAAGATTTGCTAGTCTTGATACCCATGGTAATGGGATTGCTGAGTCCTCGTGGCTCACAGATTACTACAACAACAGTTGCAGGTACAGGTTATGCGATGATCATGATGCGAGAGTGATGTTTGCTTGTTTTTTGGAGTTCTTCTTCTGCTTCTTCTTCGATCAGGGGATAGGTTCTAGGTCGGCAGCATGGGCTAGCAGGGTGGATGTCGTTTGAGTTTCTGTTTGTGTTTCATCCGTAGTCGGATGTTGCTCTTATGTAAGATGATGTTGTATTCGTGTGGCATTGTATGCCTTTTGTATGTATCCCCATCTATTATGTAATGTTGATGTAATGATATCCACCTTGCAAAAGCGTCTTCAAGATGCGCTTCTATCCTTGGTGGGACCTTCGAGTTCCTATAGGATAGGGTCGCATCTTGGGCGTGACACCTGCAGTGCAGCCTCTGCCTCTGGGCTCCATTTCATTGGGACTACTTTCTTCAAGATTTTGAAGAATGTCAAGGCGCGCTCAGTGGACTTCAAAATGAACCTGCTCAACGCAGTGACACAACCAACCGGACGCCTCTCATCCTTGACGGTTTTGGGGGCTTGGATCTGACGTATTGCTTTGATCTTTTCGGGGTTGCCTTCTATCCCTCACTAAGACACAAAAAATCCAAGGACCTTGTCCGATGGAACGCCAAACACACATTTCTTGGGGTTGAGCTTGAAGTTGATCTTACGCAAATTTGCAAAGTTTCTTCCAGATCCTTGATAAGTGTGAATTTGTCTCCGGTCTTGACCACTATATCATCCATATAGGCTTCTATGTTCCGGTGTAGCTGGGGTTCAACACCAATCAGCATAGCCCTTGCAAACATAGAACCGACGCTTTTTAGCCCGGAAGGCATACGTACAAAGCAATGCTTGCCACATGGGGTTATAAACACGGTTTTCTCTTCATCTTCTTTGGCCATGAAGATCTGGTGGTAGCCAGAGTATGCATCAAGGAAAGAGAGCAAATCACATCTAGAAGTGGAATCAGCGATCTGTTCTATGCGTGGCAAGGGGAAGGGATCCTTTGGACATGCTTTGTTCAAATCGGTGAACTCAATACAAAGCCTCCACTTCCCATTTTCCTTGCGCACCACCACTAGATTTGCTAACCAAATTGGGTGCAACACTCCCTGACCAAACCTGCTGCTTCTAGTTTATTGATTTCTTCGGCGATGAACTAGTGCCGCTCCAAGGCTTGCTTTCTGACCTTCTGCTTGACGGGACGGGCGTGAGGCCAGACAACAAGGTGGTGCTCGATTACCTCCCTAGGAACACCGGGGATGTTAGATGGTTGCCATGCAAACACGTCGATGTAACACCCCGAGACCGACGCTCCAGATGCCTTCCATGGATTCCGAGTTTCATCGTGGGTTTTATTTTGTTTCTTGCATTTCATCATGGCATCATGTCTTCATGCAACACCTTTTTTAAAACTCACCTAAATAAATTGCAAAGATCATTGATCTATTTAAATCGAGGGAATTCAAATGGTGATTTCCCTTTATAACATATCCTCCCAATATTTAGGGAGCTACTATAAAACCATTAGCTTGGAATTATCCATGACACACCTGCAAAAATCCCATGCTCATTCTACTCCAAGTTTGGTCCCCAAATTTTGCCATCAATTCTTATCTCTTTTATCGAGGCTCCTCCTAAAGTATAAACATTTTTGGACCTCCCTAGCACCAACTTCCTATGCAAGACCATTTGTATTAAATTCAAATGTGTACGAATTCTAACCACTCACACATGCACACTTCTATTTTTCTTTGATCAACATCATTTTTACGAGTCCGGGAAAAATACCCTCCTGCTCAAGCTCCACCACTAACCTCTCTTTCTTTTATTTCTTATCTCTATTTTGTTTTTATTTTCTTTTGAGAGGGAGAGGAGAGCCCAGCAGCCACGCCGGCCTGCTTCCCCGCAGTCCTTTTGGCCCAAGGCCCAGCAGCTCCTATAACCCTAGTCTCCCCGGCTCGAACCTCTCTTCTCTCCCTTGTTCCCTCTGCCCGCTGCTGCCACACACAGCCAGCGCCAGGAGGACGCGCTCGATCCCATCGCCCTCTTCCTCGCTTGTCCCGATCCCCATCTCACTCTCTCCCTCTCATTCCCCCTCGGCGATGTCACCTTCCCTTGCTCCTGCAGCCACTCCCCTCGATCTCCTCCTTCGTCCTTCGTCGTCCCGCCGCCTGGAGCCCGAGCAGGCCGCACCTCTCTGCGCCTCCCCTACTTTGCGCCAAGGACGTCGCCGATTACGGCGTTGCCATCATCATCGCGCGCCCGCAGTGCTCGACCTCCTGCCCGAGTCCAGGCCGCCGCCGCGCCTTCTTGGATCCTCTGTCGCCGATCAACCATAGGAGCGCCATCTCCTTGGTCTCCTTCCTCTCCTCCTCCTCCGCGCCAGCGCCACGCCTCCTGCTCCTACTGCCTGCCTCCTCTCCGCGCCGCACATCCCTCTACGTCCATGGCTTGACCTCCTCTGCTCGTTGCTTGCTCGCCTTGCACCACCTCGTCCATGCCTTGTCCGTCGTTGCTGTTGTGCCTCCTGTTCGTGGCGCTTGGCTGTAGCCATGGCCTCTTAGTAGCTGCTGCTGCACCAACATGGCAGGTTGTTGCTGCCCAAGACCGCCATCCCCATGAGCTAGTGCTACCACGACCACCTCTGCCTTCTTCATCCGTCCAACGCCTCACTGCCTTTGTGCGCCACCGCCGCCTCTTTGCCATGGCCATCGCCGCGTCCCCTCAGGACCCGTGGAGTCATGTACAGGAAAACCAAGTCAGAAGACTACCATGCATGTGTATCTCGCCCAGTACCACTACAGTTCGATAAAGACCGCCAAGTACCCTTTGGATCGCCAGGACCGAGACCCCAAGTTCGACTACGTGTTACTGCCCCGATCGAGACCGCCAAGTACCACGACAAACCGGGAAGTTCCACCAGATACCAAGTACCTCTACCGATGGCCCCGAACGTCTACAAAATGTGTACCACTACCACCGCATGGACCACTACTTCCACTACCGTCGCCTTGTACCACTACTTCTGTCTACACCACATCGAACCCATCCGCTCCAGAAAAGCATGCTTCGAAGGTATAACCATCGGGACGATGACCCGTGGACGAATGCATGTGATGTATGAGATGCACCTTATGTTGCACCATGTAGGATTTGTTGCATGTTCCTTGTTTGCCAGGCCACTGGCATGTGGGACACCCACCCCACCATGCTTGCATGACACGCTCACGCCCACTTTCTTTTGTACCGGTATCTCCGTGAGCTACCGGAACCGATATGTTGCCGTGGCATCATTTTTAGATTTGTTGCCATGGCACCCCTTTCGTTCCACCATGGTGAACAAATACTTCATATCTTATATTATGTCAACATTTTCATAAGAATTGCATAAAACTTGCATATGTCATCTGCATCATGATAACAACATTTAAATGCTTAAAATTGTTGTTTGCATTAAAACTGCTAAATGACATGGGGATTTTTTGGAATTGTTGTTCGTTATTTCCGGCCTCATTTAAATTTCCTAGCTAGGTAGTTTTAATATGCTTCACTTCTTGCCATGTTTAATAACATTTAATATTGTTGTGTACCTAAACGAGAGCGAACAAAATAACTCGAATGTGGTGTTTCGTCAATATGCAACTTGTTGCATATTGAGCACCACTTAATTTATAGTATTGTTTGTTGCACTTTGTCATGCCATGCATATTTAAACTGGACATGCATAATACTTGTTTGTGCATCATGCCATGCTTATGCTTGTTGGTTTACCATGTTGCTTGCTTCTTTCCGATTTGCTTCTCTCGGTAGCTTCAGTTTTATTCCGGAGCTGTGAGCATTCGTTCGACTACATCCATTTGTCTTCTTCTTGGACTCGTTCTTCTTCCTTGCGGGATCTCAGGCAAGATGACCATTACCCTCGATGTCACCTCTATCTTTGATTGCTAGTTGCTTCAATCCATTGCTATGCTGCGCTACCTATCACTTGTTTACCATGCCTCCCACATTGCCATGTCAAGCCTCTAACCCACCTTCCTAGAAATCCGTTGTTTGGCTAAGACACCGCTTTTGCTCAGCCCCTCTTATTGCATTGCTAGTTGCAGGCGAAGTTGAAGATTGCTCCATGTGGGAACATGACTATGTTGGGATATCACAATATCTCTTATTTAATTAGTACATCTATATACTTGGTAAAGGGTGGAAGGCTCGGCCTTATGCCTGGTGTTTTGTTCCACTCTTGTCGCCCTAGTTTCTGTCATACTTGTGTTATGTTCCTTGATTTTGCGTCCCTAACACGATGAGGGGTATGGGACCCTCTTAACAGTTCACTTTGAATAAAACTCTTCCAGCAAGGCGCAACATTGGTTTTACCATTTGCCTAATAACAACTAAAACTTAAATACGGGATTTTCGCCGGCCCCCTAGTATTTTTAATCAACCCCCCTGGGCCAGTGCTCCTCTGAGTGTTGGTCCGAACTAGAGCACTGTGCGGGGCCGCCCGGGGGAAACTGGGTTATTTTGGCACCTGTACGCGTCGCTCATCCGTGGTGCCCTGCGAACGAGATACGTGCGGCTCCTATCGGGATTTGTCGGCACACCCGGAGGTCTTGCTGGTTTGGTTTTACCATTGTCGAAATGTCTTGTGCACCGGGACCCCGAGTCTGATCGGATGTCCAGCGAAGGACGATTGTCTCTACGGATCGTGAGCATATAATGGGCTAAGTTGGGACACCCCTGCAGGGTATAAACTTTTGAGAGCCGTGCCTGCAGTTATGTGGCAGATGGGAATTTGTTAATATTCGGTTGTAGAGAACTTGACACTTGACTTAATTAAAATGCATCAACCATGTGTGTAGCCGTGATGGTCTCTTTTCGGCGAAGTCTGGGAAGTGAAAACGGTTTGGGTTATGACTGAACGTAAGTAGTTTCAAGATCACTTCTTGATCACTTCTAGATTCATGACCGTTGCGTAGCTTCTCATCTTACTCTTGTACTCGTATGTTAGCCACCATATTTGCTTAGCGGTTGCTGCAACTCCACCTCATTACCACATGAATAGTCTTGATCTTGCGGGTTTTGAGATTGCTGAGTCCCCGTGACTCACAGATACTACCAAAACAGTTGTAGGTGCCGATGATACCAGTGCAGGCGATGCTACCGAACTTAAGCGGGAGTTCAACGAGGACCTTGGTCGTTACTATGTTTCGTTTCCTGATGATCTGTAGTGGAGCCTAGTTAGGACGATCGGGGATCTAGCATTTGGGGCTATCTTCTTTTCATTTGGATTTGTCCGTATTCGGACTATGTGTGTACTCTGAATGATGTATGATTTTTTTTGTTTTGTGTGAAGTGGCGATTGTAAGCCAACTCTATTTATCCCTTTCTTGTTCATTACATGGGATTGTGTGAAGATGACCCTTCTTGCGACAAAACCACAATACGGTTATGCTTCTAAGTCGTGCCTCAACACGTGGGAGATATAGCCGCATCGTGGGTGTTACAAGTTGGTAATCAGAGCCATCCCCAAGTTAGGAGCCCCCTGCTTGATCGAATCGCTGACATTGTTGAGTCTAGAACAAATGTTTTGAATCTTAGGATTATGTATATCGGAGAGTAGGATTCTTTTTACTCCTCAGTCCCTTCGTCGCTCTGGTGAGGCCTCCTGACGTAGATGTTTTGTCTTTCCTCTCCTCAAATTTCACTAAAAAAATTGGATCACGTGGATATCTTGGGATCGTTTTGATATTCTTGTGACGAGAACATTGTTCTTGGTGCCTCCTGACATTTAGGGGTTGTGGCAGTGTCCCGGGGAGTTGAGCTCCGAGGTGTCGGCATCACAATTTTATCGCTGCTGTTCTGGAATACCTGAGTTTTACCCGACATCGAAAATCTATTTTATGTAGTTCTTGGTGAGATAACCTCGACGCCACCCAGTACTGGGGCGGGAGTTCAGGAGTATTGCCATAGCACATATAACGGATGCTTTTCAAAGGTTGATGTACATGATTTCCGGAGTTTTCTTGGTTTTGTGTTGACGGATGGATACAACTGGATGTAGGGATTGTTAGTTTGGGTGAGATATATTGCTTCCCCTGTATCCCTAACACAAGTAGCTCCTAGAATATCTTTCTGACAGATGTATGATTTGAGATTGGGGTCCAACGTCTAGTGGTTCGCTTTTCATGGTCGATTTACAGTGGTCGCGAGGCATCTTAAAGAATCCTTGGCTATGCTGATTCGGGGGTGTCTCATTTCTCGTACATCATGTCCGCTGTACGTCGTGCCCGTGGGGCCTCATCGCGAACACTTTGGGCGGAATCTCTATCATATGTTTGTTTCCGACTTATCCTGCAAGCCAAATCCTTTGTTTAGTTTTGAGTTGTGGTATTCAAGTTGCTTTGATGTAAAGTGTTGATCCATAGCTTCCCTAAATGGTGGTCTCATATTTCTATGAGAGTGCTAATCCTTCTTGATCATTGAGGTTGTCATTTAATTCTTTCCCAACCGGCGTGCTTCTCTTCAAGTGGACCAGATCATTTCAACATCCGCAAGATCAATTCTAACTTTTTTCTCAACGGTATCCATTCCATCTGCCCCAAGTTGCCTTTGTTTTCCCGCCCTCCCACCCTTTTCTGCAAGGACTCAGATTTCTTAATTGGGTATCCATTTTATTGATGGGAAGTCTCTCCAATCTTTTCCGTCAATGTTTTTATCCGGTGATTCTCAGGAAGATACTAACGAAGCTTCCAGTTCATTATTCTTCGTCTCTTTTCTTCTCCGGTGGATTAATTTCAAGCTTTGGTGTTGATCATATCTCTTCCTTTTGTTTCACATATCTTCCCGTGGGAATTTCTTATCCAAGGCTCTCTTATTTATTCACCTCTCCCAGTTCATATCTGGAGTGTTGAAGATATCTCGGAAGATTCGTGTTTCCATTCTCAATCCATTCAAGTTATTTTGGGGTTGTTATCTCACTCAAGCCATTTAATTCAACCGGTGCAATCCCCCCCTTTCAATCAATCGTTCAACGGTGTATCTTTTTAGTGGGCCCTAACCCATAGGTCTTTTTCCAGGATTTTACCTGACTCTTCTAATTTTCCCGGAGCTATTCCCAATTTCTTTTCTAAGTTTGACGTAAGAATGAATTCCATCGGTCAGATATTTTCCAAGATCGATTTCAAATTATTTTTCATTGTTGGCTCAACTTCTTTGTTTTAATTTCTCCCGGAGTATCTCAACACTTCATGGTGGTGTTTCTCATCGTAATTCTCAACACAGAAGACCGAGGTAGAGATTTCTCCTAAAATCATGGTCCATTCTCTTGAAGATTCATGGTTCTAGCTTCATGCCATCCTCATAATTGTTTTTGATTGTGACAATTCTTTTCTTACCATCTGGAGCCTTTCATGAGTTGTTTCCATTTCTTTCCTCCGAAGGCCATCATGTCATAATTCTTCATTCTCGGTGTATAGCTATCGTTCTCCAAATCTTACTAGTGCATCATTCAAATATCCTCTAATCAGTTCATGGTCTCTCCGTTCTCATGTATCTAAATCCCATCAAGTATCTTCGTTCATTTTTTTCTAATTCTTCCCGGTGAATTGTGCCTTTGCTACTTTCATTTTCAATTCTTACAGTGGTATGTTCAAGATTTCACTTCCTTCATTATCATATTAATTCATTCCTTGTTTCCAAATCCCACCGGTGGGTCCATCAAGACTTTTCTCTAGTTTACGCTATATCTCTCTTACTCCTTTCTACGAGAATATGTAGTATGCCAAATCCGTTGCTTGTCATCAATTTAAATTGGTGAAGAATATGCATAACGTAATTCTTATTATTGTTTCATCCAAGTGATTTAGTTTCTTCTTTCCAGAGTTGTTCATCATGTCACATTTCTGGTTCGAGTTGCTTTCTCTTTTCTTTTCCAGAATTCCAACTTTCCGCATTATCTCGTCGCGAAGCTCCATCTAAATCATCGCAAGGCTTCACCTTGTGTTTTACACTTCTCTTTCTTTTTATCACCCTTTTATCACCGGAGTTCTTCATGGAGGCTCTACATGGTGGTTCGTCAAGGATTCCTTTCATCCTTCAATTGTTCTTCAAGATTTCTCTCAAACTTAAGATCCGCTAAGCTTTACTCTAAAATAAACATGGTGCTCAACACATGTTTTGTTTTAAGGAGTTCAAGCATTCTTCATCTTGCATTCCAAAGTGCAATTCCTTCTACCTTATCTTTTGGGATGGTGTTATGTCATTCTTGACAATTTCTTCATGTTTCATGATTCACATGTTGTCAAGAATGAGGTATTTAAAATCCATCAACCTCTTCACTGGAGTTATCTTGGTAAAGATTTCACCTAAAAGACTTCCTGAAGGAATATAGCTATTGTGGTGATTATCAATGGTCCAGGTTATCTATCTATCATCTTGGTGGAAGAAGTATTTCATTTCGTTGGTGTTATCAATTATATTACTTGTTTCCGTAGTGGCAGAATTTTGCCTCAATTTTGAGAAGTTTTCCATAAGCCCGCTACAAGCCTATTCATTTTGTTGTTGGTTTTCCAACAACTCCGTTATAACCTTCTTGGAAGCGTGCTTTCCAAACTCAGTTGTGACAGAAGTTGGCATTTTCTTCTCTATTCTGTTATTCCAATGATCTATCTTCTATTCTTTCTTCCGTAGGCATTGTGATGTTGCTCTCTTCACTCATCTTCTTGTATTGAGGATCGTGTTCTTATCATGCTTATCCATTTAACCGGAGTGTCGTGTCCTCTTTTCAAGATCCTTTCATCTTATCAAGTCTTGCATCTCTTTTCAATCGGAGTGTTGTGCGATTTTGATCTTCCTTGTTGCTTGTTTATCTCGTTTCAACCAGAGTGGTTCCAATTCCTTCTTGTACATTGTACTCGTCATTCATAGCTCTGCAGCCTCCATGGTTCACATGGTGTTCACTACAAAAAAAGACACATCCGTGACATTTTGGGCCGAACGGAAAAAAATTCTGTCATACTTATGACAGTTCTATGACGATAATTGTGACAAAACCTGGTATCATCATAGATGTGGTGGGCTCCTACTTCTATGACAACAACTCATGATAGAAAATGGGATTTTCGTCCTGGGCAGGCCGGAGACGCAGCTGCATGACATTCTTTGGGCCATCCATGACGGAAAAACCGTGGTAGAAGCGAGGGCAAGGAAAATTTCGGGGAGTTCCCGGTTACGGTGGGTGGTCGGGGGCCGAGCGATGCATGTTTCTCTCGTACACGTACGCGCGTGTGTGCGAGGCGTTGGCTCTAACTGAACCCGAGCGAGGCGTTGGGCTCTAACTGAACCCGAGCTATTGCACTGCAGGCTACGCGTTACTGAACCCAAGTGATCGATCGATGGCTGTTAATTGAACCCGATCGAGCGATTCCTTCGCTACTGCTACTAGATGAAGCCGATCGATGCTGCCTCTCTGGATGAACAGTGAGAGTTGCGGGGGGGTGGATGAACAGTGAGAGGTGGCGTTGCCTCTGGATGAACAGGACCCCGTGGTGTGGAGGGTTGGATGAACAGTAGACGGTGGAGGGTTGTCTGTGGAGGGGTGTTTGAACAGTAGCCGGTGGAGTAGCGCGCCGTGGAGGCTGGATGAACAGGAGCCCATGGAGGCTGGAGGAGGTCGACGGTAGCTAGTGGAGGCTGGAGGAGGTCGCCGGTGGAGATGAACAGTATCCTGTGGAGTCCCATTTTGCGGTACACCACACCCCTCCTGATTAACAGGACCCCCATTTCGACCGTAGCGCTCCAACACAAGTCCATTTCATCCATTTTGCAGTACGCCACACCCCTCTCGATCAACAGGACCCATGTTTCGTCCGTAGCGCTCCAACACAAGTCTGTTTCGTCTGTTTTGCGATACGCCACACCCCTCCCGATCAACAGGACCCCCGTTTTGACCGTAGGAGGTCCGTTTCCTCCGTTTTGCGGTACGCCAGACCCCTCCTGATGAACAAGATCTCGTTTCGAACGTGGCCGGTCGAACACAAGGCCGTTTCCTCCATTCTGCGATACGCCAGGTCCCGTTTCCATCGCCTGTTCCGTCCAAGCCGGTTGGCTCCCACGCATTTTGTTGCCTCCCGATGAACACGACGCATTCCGTTGCCTCCCCATGAACACGACGCATTCTGTTGCCTCCCCATGAACACGACGATGACGTTGTTTCTCCATTCCGACCCGGCCATGTACACGAGCCCTGGCCGTACGTATCTGCGAGTAGGCGTTCGAGCCCCGCCCGTATGTATGTACGTGGTCGTATTTTCTTTCTTACACCCTAGCCGTTGTACGTACCTGTACATGCTACATGCGCACCTCTACTACGACACGTGCACGCCTCTACTACGACACGTGTGCGCCTCTACATCCACCAGTATGTACGTACACGTTCGCGACCAGAATGACAACGCTACGTATGCTTCGATCAGGTGGGTCCCGACTGTCAGGCACTTCCTTGCGTGCGAAAATGTAGCTGGTGGGTCCCAGCAGTCAGGGGGGCGAATCGTTTTTTTTCAGACTCACTTCCTTGCGTGCGAAGATGTAGCTGCTGGGTCCCAGCAGTCAGGGGGGCGAATCGTTTTTTTTGCCCGGACGCACTTCCTTGCGTCCGAAGATGTAGCTGGTGGGTCCCAGCAGTTAGGGGGAAATGTTTTTTTCGGGAAATACGGTGGCCCGTCCGGTGGGTCCCGGCTGTCAGGTGGAGGAATAATTATTTTGCGCGTAATAAGGAGGCACTTCCTTGCTGCGGCCGTGGACCCAACTGTCAGCCTCTCCACGTACAGTCCACGTCCGATGGAAGCCGTTCCTTGACCACGTTGACCATGCCGCACTGAGAGCACTAGGGCGGTGGACGACGGCGAGGCCTAGGATGGGGACGACACGGAGCCGGGGAAGAAGCGGCAGTGGATGCCCACGCATAGAGGATTACAAGGGTTCACTAGTTCGCTGTGGTGTGAGGTTGTCGTCGCCGCAGAATAACAGGGGGTGTGGGTGAGTAGAGGGATGGCCTGTCCAGCGGTGGGAGTAGTAGGGGTCGGTGAGGCCTCCGCCGCATCGCAGCCGGCCACGGGAGGCAATAGCACGAGGCACGACCGGCGCTGGTTTGGGCGGCTGGAGCAAGAAGACTAGAGGTTGAAGAAGCACTACGGCCGTTGGATGGACATTGTACGGTCACTGGAGCTAGAATCGTGCATATTGACTAAGTTGACAAAGCCCTCTATACCCGTCAACTTAGTAGGCCCACAAGTCAGCCTGCCACTATACTTGGTCCCAGCTAACAGGGGGAGTATTCATTTTTTTGTGCGTAATAAGGAGGCACTTCCTTGTGTGTGAAGATATAGCTGGTGGGTCCGAGCTCTCAGCGGCGGTAACATTTTTTTCGTGAAATACATAGGCCCTTTCGGTGGGTCCCTGATGTTAGGTGGAGGAATCATTATTTTGCGCGTAATAAGGAGGCATTTCCTTGCGTGCGGCCGTGGACCCAGTTGTCGGCCTCTCCACGTACAGTCCACTTCATATGCATGTCGGTCGTTGACCATGTTGACCAGGCCACGCTGAGAGCACCAGGGCGGTGGACTACGGCGAGGCCTAGGAAGGGAACGACACGGAGGCAGGGAAGACTCGGCAATTGTTTCCCACGCGGAGGGGAGTACGACTGTACGAGGGTTTACTGGTTCGTCTGCCATCGCCGGAGAATAACAGCAGGTGTTGGTGAGTACAGGGATGGCTAGGCCAGCGATGGGAGTACAGTGGGTGGTGAGGCCTGCGCGGCAGCACAGCGGGCCGCGGGGAGGAGGGAGCAGGCAGTCCCGCTGGCACTTGTTTGAGCAACTGGAGCAGGAAGAGCAGAGATTGAAGAAGCACGACGGTCGTTGGATGGACATCCAACAGTCACTGCTTGTGCGTCAACCTTTTTTTAGGAAAGCCTCAAATCTGTGGAAAACAGTAGCCCATCTGCCATTATTTCTAATAATTTATGGCCCATTTGCTAGTTCTTAAGGTTTTTTTAGCCCATATTCTTTTTGTTAGCATTACAACCCATATTGTGGCCACGGTTAAAACATTATATGAAATTTTGCATATTTCGGTGCAGTCCGCACTATTTTTAATCCTGAAATTTCGACTCACATTCAAACTAATTTTAAAAATAAATGTATACCAATATAAAATCCAACAAATTCTCCACGCATAAAAATTAATGTAATTTAAAATCTCAAAATGAAAAAAAGATATTTGAAACTAATTGTCGGTTTGATGTATTTTAAAAATGTACATCCCATTTCTCATTACTGATGGGCCATTTTCTCGGCCAACCGAATGAAAGCTCTCCTCGTCTTGAAAGATTTGGAGCCCAATAGGCCTGACAAAGCGAGTTACTTCGCAAATCACAAAAAAACTGGGTTGTGGCCGTGGACCCAGCTATCAGCCTCTCCATGTACAGTACTCCTCCGATGGAATGTCGTTGACCACATTGACCACGCCGCACCGAGAGCACCGAGGCGGTGGACGACGGCGAGGCCTAGGAAGGGGACTACGCGAAGCACAGGAAGACGCGACAGTGGATGCCCACGCGGAGAGGATTACGAGGGTTCACTGGTTTGGCTGCGGTGTGAGGCTGCCGTCGCCGCAGGGCCTGGCTAGCGGTGGGAGTAGTAGGGGGTGATGAGGCCTCAACGGCAGCACAGCCGGCCATTGGAGGCAGGAGCAAGCAGTCTCCCCGGCGCTGGTTTGGGCGGCAGGTGCCAGAAGAGCAGCGAATGAAGAAGCAGCAGGACCGTTCGATTCAAATCCAACGGTTACTGCTGCTAGAATCGTTTGTTGACTAAGTTGACAAGCACTGCGTACGCGTCAACTTATTAGGCCCACAGGTCAGCCTCCCAACCGGTGCGCCCCAGATGTCAGTGGGTGGAATCATTTTTTTCGCGTAATAAGGTGGCAGTTGATTGCGTGCGGCCAGGCCAGCGGAGGGAGTAGGGTGGGCCGGGGAAGCCTGCGCGGCATCACAGCGGGCCACAAGAGGATGGAGCAGGCAGTCCCGCCGGCGCTAGTTTAGGCGGCTGGAGCAGGAAGATCAGAGATTGAAGAAGCACGTCGGCCGTTGGATGGACATCCAACAGTTACTGCTGCCAGAATCGTCTGTTCACTAACAAAGCCTTGCGTAAACAAGTCAGCCTCGAAATCTGTGGCCTGTATAGCCCATTTGCTATTATTTTTATAATTTTTACTCATTTTTTAATTCATATGGAATTTATTGCAGCCCGTTTTACATTTTTAGAATTGCTGGCCATTTTCTGGTCGGTACCAGGGTCAAAAATATAACTATATATGTGGGAAATTTTGAAAATTCGCAAATTTTTGCTGGGGAACAAAATATTCTTAATCCAAAAATTAATAGCCATACTAAAACAAATTTAAAAATAAATTAGTACTATGTCATGTTAAATCCAGTGAAATACTTATAAGATATCACTTAAGAATAAAAACAAAAAAATAAACTAATATCCCATTTGCTATAATTTTTTTGGAATTTTCAACCCCTTTTGATATTACTTTTAACAGACATTGACCATACTCTTTGGCCAGGTCGGAATGCGTCCCTCCTCGTCTTGAAAGATTTGCAGCCCAGTAATTCGGAGAAAACAAATAGGCCTAGCTTGGGTATTCTTCAAAAAGAAATATTGGGCTACCTATTTTCCCAAAGAACTGGTGCATGAGCATTTAGCTTTATTTATTTACTTATTTATTTATGTTTAGGGGACCATGAGCATGTACCTGGGCCAGATTCATGGGAGAGCCTCCCTTCTAGTTAATTACGGGCTTCTCTATTGGGCCTTCATCAGTGGGCTGCATGTTATCAACAAGTGGAAAATGTGTTCCGTAAGAAAAATAGTATGCACTACATACGGTACGGGGCATGCAGGACGTATCAACGATTGTATTCCGCGAAACAACACTTCCGGTACATGCGAACGATCATCAATCGTTCGCCATCGTCTGATCGAGCCAGGAACCACCTGCAAGTGCCATGCCACTTTTCTTTGAAAGGTTCTGGGATTAGGAAGGGTAGGGACACCATGCGGCCTACAACATCGTATCAAGTTGGAGTCAAATAAAAAAGAGCTCTTGATTTAGTCAATCTTAAGAACAACATGTTATGAGCATGAATATTTTTTCAGTAAATGTTGACAGTAATATAAGCAAGCCATCATGATATCATAGGAAAGTAACATACTACTGTAACAGCCGTTTGTAGCGATGTCTGGAGTAGGCCAGCAATACGTCCAGCCATAGAAGGAGTCGACAGCATAAATGAAGCCCTTGTGTTCAATGGCATCAGAGAACCATGGAGTATGTATGATCCTGTGATAGACGTGCAGATTTATCCACCTACCGCAGTGACCTGTCAGATAGGCAAGACCACGGTTGAAGAACGCAATTAGCCTGAAGTGTTTATAATTCGCAGATCTTGTGGGCACTTGGAAGATTACAACCTTGAGCAAATCAAACTTGGTATCATGTTGGCTACTGTAAGATTTCGAGTATTCTGTGCCGTGGTGCCAAAGCAGTGTAGTGTTAATCGAAGGAAGGGAGATCAATCGTCGGGTGTAGACCTCCACAAGCATCCAGCTGCCGCGACCGTCGACGAGCACCATCCAAGACGTGTTCATGCCGACCCAGTACATACCGTTAATGTAGTTGAGGCTGACGGGGATCGAATCATAGTCAAGGGGGTTGATGCTCGCCACCCTACGATCATTATGTTGCGTGACACGCCATTTCTGAAGATCAGGTGGCATCAGCAAGCAAGGAGCTGGCTTAAAAAGCTCCGACCTGAGGGCTTTGAGTAAACAGTACAGCCCCGACGAGCACGCGACGAGCGGCATGGTACTGAGATTGTCCACACGTGAAACAATGAGCTTGATTACCTTTGTGGGGAGCGAATTCCAGCCACTCTTTTGGCGGATGCTTCTCGGTTCTGCCATTGTTAGTGCTTGGGTTTCGGACGAGGGGGGAGGTGCCTTAGCGGGGATGGAAGATTGGACGAGATTATGTGCGAACAAAGATGGAGAAGCGAATATGTGCTGCGGGAAGTGGACAGGTGATGATGACTACAACATGCCGCTTGACTTACGAGACACATACCAGCAGCGTAGGGTCATATCGATGCCAGACAACTTGCTTAAGTGGTCACAATACTGGTACTCCCTACAGTACCTACTACAGTACTATGCCCTAAGTTGCTTGAGTAGAGTAGTAGAGTAGGACTCTGCTCTACTACTAGCACCGGAGGAGTAGTATGTTCTAATCTAAAATAGTTACAAACTTCAATGCCCAAGCATGGAACGACTACGAACTGTGCTCAAAGACTGTGTCTACGTGGTGTTCGGACTTATATGCAAAAGAAATAGCAAGATGCTCGTGCATTGCACGGCACACCATCATCACCAACTCGGTTTTTTCTCTACTCCTACTCCTATAAAAGACTCAGTTGGTGAAGATGGAGGCGAGGAGGCATGTTCAGCCGGGCGTGCAGCGGACGGCGCAGTACTATTCGATTTGTTATAAAAAAACAATGAAGAGTAGTAGAGATAGAGACTTAGGGAGGAACACGAGGTTGTGGGAGATAAGGATGAACAAGGCAAGGCCTTATCTGTAAATGTGGAGAGACATGCGGGTATATTTTGTAAAATTGACATAGTTGGCTTTCTATCCGTCATATATAGATCATGCGGTCTATATTACAAGATGGCAAGCATACCATCATCACCAACTCGGTTTTCTATAAGAGTAGATATAGATAAATAGAGACTAGGGAGTATTAGTAAGGACACCATCTACTACGTCGTGTGCTACTCCTGCGCTCCACTCAGCGGCCGCAACGTCCCCTACAGCCACTCCCTCCTGTGCTCCATTCGGTGGGCGCTATTGACATTTGGGGAGCGGACTCTCGCGACTGCTGGCAGCCACGACTTCACCAACGACGACTTCTTCCCCGACCTCGGCAACCTCTTCCTCAACGACATGGGCGACAACCTCAATGCCAACGGTGCAGCTCCCGTTGCACCGTATGTGTTTCTGTCCTTTGTGTTCGATATCATGGTAGAATTCATGTTTCTACTATGTATCCTACTACTACGCTAGTCCACATGATTAGTTTCATCTCTGTTATAGTTGTCATGATTTATTTTGTGCTTATTCGGATTAAATCTCGTAGTAACTTGCTCATATATTTAACTGGCGCAACGTCCCCAACAGCCACTCCCGTTTCATGGACGGCCTGGTCGATGCCTCCAAGGAGCACTTCGTCTACTGCTATGAGTGCCCAATGCTGTTTTGGGGCTTGCCGGCGGACATGGTGCATCACCTCACGGATGCGTGCAGCAGTCACTACTGGCCCTTGGCAGAGAACATCAAGTACGAGACGTGCTACCTGTTCACCATGCCAGAGTCGCTGGAGGATCACCGCCGCCTGCTAGTCTCAGAGGAGGACGGCAACGTCTTCCTCTTGATCATGGGCACCGACGAGGCCCGCGCAGGCTGCCGCCCCGTCTCTGTAGTGTGCGTCAAGGGCGACGCTGCTGGCGCTGACACTGACACGAGGCCGATGTACGGGTGCGTGGTCAGTGTTACTACCCCTCTGGGTCACGTGGGCGGCGACGCCGGCCTCATCGAACAGACTTGGACTCTGGGGAGCTGGGACTTTCCCGCCGATGTGGACTTGGAAAATCCATGGCATCCTTTACCCGCCGATGCGGTGCACGGGGACACCAAGGAGGTTCACCTAGACATACGCACTATCAAGTTAAATGTTGATCATTAGTCTTCGCTCAATGTAATCCGCTGTCTAAGCATGTGGAGACTTCCATGCAGGATCTTGCTCTATTGGGGTATCGCGCATGAATAAAAGTGTACCCATTTATGGTTTAGTCTAGAATCTTCCATGTATGAATTTTTACTACAGTACTGGTGAAAGACTTGCGATGAACCATTTCTTACATCTCCTCTGCCCCCTTGCAAGTCATCCTAATTTAATCCCTCAGTCTAGGTGTTTAAGGGCATGGTTAATATTACTTAATAGTATAGCCAACTGTTGACTATAAGAAAGTGCCATGTCATCTGTAGCCAACATGTATAACAATCGATACTCAAAAACTAATTCTTAAAGATCATTTCTTGCAAAGCACAATAAGTGTTATTTCTTCACAAGTTTTGGATGCAGGTTGAATAGTTGAACGCTTTTGTTTGCAAAAGATACCTTTTTATCTATTTCACTTAGATGTTTGTGAGCTCTACAGATGAAATAATATCCGAAGAAACCTATCGATACCCGTTACACATGAGATGACCCCCACATCCTTTGTCAAAATAAACAACTCCTCGATCAATGCATTTCACTCTTCGGTGCAACGCACGGGCACCTTACTACTATAGATTAGTACGACCAAAAACTGAACTAACATTATATATAGTACGATAAATGCTGATGCATGTCACCTAAAATTATATCATTCAAAACTATGTTCAAATACGAATCCAACGATATAGTTTTGTTTGACATGAACTAACATTTTGTAAGTTAAATCTTCAGTCAAACTCAATGGGGGACTAACAAACCACGACCGATGTAGTACAAGTGTAGAGGGCGGCTTTGCACGGGAGTCTCACCTCTCACCCTGCTCGTGGCGCGGCAGTAAAGCCGTCATATCACAAAACCAAACCACTCCAAGTAATAAGTGGCCTGGTAAAATAAACGGACAAGCAACCATCACATCCCTCCGTCTTTTTTGCATTTCATCTCTCTGCATTTACTTTCTCCGGTTCATCTCGCACACTCAATCCCTAGCTATTTCTCCTAGGGCCAGTTCTTTTGGCGGCTTCCCCGGCTTTTCCCATAAGACTAGTCACAGTGGAGACTAACAATAAGGCGCCTCACTCATTTATTTGGGCTTCTAAACTACTACTCCATCCTGGTTTATTCCTCACCATTGTAATTTGTGCTAAATTTTGACCAAATATTTAACTGATAAAATGTTACTCCCTCTGTTTAGGTGTGTAAGTCATCTTACGAAAACCAAATAATCCCAAAACACTTAGGCGCGGTGCATTAACTTCTACGTTGTTTCTTATTTCTTGACATATCAACCAATAAGAGATAAAGAGTGTGCATGCTTTTAATGACTTGAGATATCAAACATGGCATGCAGTGGTTAGTTCATTGCATGCAATACTATTAATTAGCAAATAAACATAACGTTTCTCGTTTTCCCCTCCTCCTTGGTCACGGTGCATAGCCTAAGATGACTTACTCACCTAGATGGAGGGAGTAGTGCATGTGACATGCACTAACATTTCATTAGTTAAATTTATGATCAAAATTTGACACAGATTACAATGGGGACCAATAAACCAGGACGGAGGTAGTAGTTATGGGATTACTAATCTATAAGCCTAAAAGAACTGGCCTCTGGTACTCCTAATAGTAGTAGTACTCAAGTTGGAATTCCAATTGCACGGCATTCATCTTGTACTCCTAATAACATTTCCTCTGAATCGATTTCGACACGAAGGTCCTCCCCTAGTAGCCGAACATTCATCTTGGCACACATCCTTTGATTACACACATTCGTGTGGAATGCGGCGAGCACTGCTACCGGATGTATCTTCAGGATATTGCGGTGTACTCGACTAAATCTTTGCAAATATTGCCGCAATCTCTCTTCCTTCTTTTGCAATAGGGTCTGTAGGTTGCTGGGCTGCCCGAGCTCTTGATGGTAGCCTGTAAAGGCGTCAACGAGTTTGTTGCACAGGTCTGCCCATGAGGAGACGGAATCCTCAGGCAGGTGCATCAGCGAAGACCTCACATTGGGCTTGAGTGCCAATGGAAAGTAGTTGGCGAGCCCTTTTTCATCCCTTCCCCCGGCAGCTTGGACGGCAATCATATAAAAGCCCAAAAACTATGTCGGGTTCAATTTTTCGTCATATTTCTTTGGTAGGTCAGGCTTAAAGGTGCGGGTCAATGGCCAACGAACTTGCCGCAACTCGCGAGTGAAGGCGGGGCACCCTACCTCGTAAGGGAAGTACCCACTAGTATTGGGCACGGGTTTGTCAACGTCTTGGCCATTACGCCTACCTATTGATAGTGTGCCTCGCGGCGCCGCTCGATGGTGACACGAGCGTCTTCCTTGTTCTTGTCCTTCAACACTTGGCGCTGATCTTACTGAGCTGCGGGTCGGACGAGGCCATTGACATCTTGCCAGGCTCATCGACACACTGGGATTGCTGGGCCCGCCATGGCCACCCCAGGGAGGGTTGCCGCGGAGGGGACAACACTATGGGTGTAGTCCTCTCTACGTGGCCACCAGCGTGGGCCGCCGGTGTCATCTGCGAGCATCGTGAAGGTTCCACACGCTACGACTTGTTGGGTTCAGCAAACCTAGTAAGGCTTTGGATGGTGGCTCTCCACTCGTTCATGTTGACCGCTGCTGGAGGAAAGTTGAGCAGCAACTGAGCCCTTGCCATTGCTTCCGCCACTGTCTCCAGCATGATGTGGGAAGCAGAGCACGATGCTGCTCGACTCCTAGACGAGCCAGAAGGAGCGTCATTGTGCTCTTGCCGCCTTGGGCCGATCACGATGGCGGTCTGACGCGGTTGGGGCTGTACTTGGTGGCCAATCTCCTGATAAGCTGGGCCCTTCCCATGTGGAAGCGGTCGTTGTGGGTCGACGGCACCGCTCAGGGTCTTGTCACGCTCGCCCTACATGGGACGGAGCACATGTCTTGTCGTCGCCCCCTTGGTTGGTGCGGCCAGAGGATCTTGGCCTCCGCCGGAGCACGCGTCGCCACTGCGATGATTGCGCTCACTCGTGCGGCAGGGAGGTGGAAGTTGGGCATCACCTTGAACCACGGGGGCCCGAGCATGCTCGCCATAAGGCTAAGGGAGATGGGTAGCCCCAACGGCCCAGTTCCTACTCCAACTATGGTGGGGCTGACAGCCGCACCGCTCACGGTGATCGCGCAGCTCACAGTGCCTACTCAACTCGTCGTGGCTGTGATGCCCGTGGTGCCCGCCATCGCACCGCTCTTCTTCTTGGGAGCCATTGATGATGTAGAAAATGATGAGGATCGACGCGCTAGCTGTTGTCTCAGATTCGCAAAAGCAACTCCCCATACTTGACGCGCCAAAGATGTCTTGGAGGAGCACGATCACCTATGGGGCAGGATTGCCCCTTTGTGGTTCGGTGGGGAGCGATCATATTGCACAAAGAGCAGAGGCCACAGGGCAACACGGCAAGGGACAACTCTCTTTTACCTAGGTTTGGGCCGCTTAGTAGCACAAAACCTACCCCTACTTTGGTGGATTGATTTAGAGGAATACGAAGACAGGGAGCGCTCAATCCCAAGAAGGATGCCTCGGGGAGAGCAGCTGCACGTGTACCAGTGTTGAGGGATCAAAAGTTCGAACCCTTTGCTAGGTTGCCTCGAGCCTCCTTTTATAGCTTAAGGGGCGACCATAGTGGAAAAATAGTCATTATAGCATGATTAGATAGCTAACAGTGTTATCATACCTAACTTTAACAGTTAGGACGAAGTGCATTAAATGCACTGCTAGGTGTCATATGGAGAGGTAGCCCCGGCAAGGTTTCTCCACCGGTTGCCTAACCACCTCTTATCTGCATGACACGCCTCTGGTATGGGTGTCATTAAAGGTGATCTCTTTTCCCATAGGTTGCCACATGCTCAACGGGATCCACCTAGCCGCTCAAGAGCTTGACACTGCACTGATTAGTGACTCGTGTGTGATGAGGTGGAGCGGTGGCGTCCTGGCGGAGGCCTGTCGACATGGAGTCTGCCGGGATCTTGACTTGGAGGCTTGTTTTGGTCTTGGCGGCCCCGGGTACCTTGCCGGGGCGGCTTGGCTTCGTCCCCAGGCGCAGTCTCGACCCCACAGGCCCAGTTAGCCCGACAAGGGAGGCTTTTTTTGGAACCTTCTGGTCGGTTTGATCTTCTTAATGTGCTCCTTTTATCTCACAAGAGCGGTTTCTCTATCTTATCATGTGTCAAGCATTGATACTTGATGTATTATCTGTCACACGCCTGTGCACAAGTCTAGGCGGTAAAGACAAATGTTTGTTGCACCGACAAGAGCAGATCGCTAACAATAATTCCACAATTGTTCAATTACTTGCTAAACTTATGACTTAGATATATCTCTTCATCATAGAATAATTTTGTTTATCTTTGGTCATAATGATATTATATCTTCATCCTGAATTTCTTTGAACCTTTCCAATATTTCAGTGCTTATCAATTAAATCATATTTACTCATAACTTTGATGAAGTACGAATATTCACCGTGCCCTGTTATATTCGTTAGACTTTATACATCATAATGTATTTAAGCATTTCAAATAAAATAATTTTATACTTCATCTTATGAAGTTTTAATTATTCGATATAACCAAGCAGTGCCACACACAAGTGGTTTTATCAGTCTTCTCAAGATGTTTAGCTTTAATGTTATGGATCACAAACTTCAAGATTCATCATTAATAAACCATCACAAAATAGAGGTTTAATCAAATTCCATATTCTTGTAATAATCTGAACAACTATAGTTTAAATCTTAAATATCCATCACATAACCCATAGGATAATGCATTACATAACTCCGAAGCAAAATAACTATTATTTTAGTTCTAAGAATCTTGAAGATAAACTAAAGACATGACTTTGACGGCCTCCGAGTAGCGATCCCATCACCATTCTTGACTTATATCGCAACTTCATTTCTTCCCTCCTTGTGAGCTTTCTATAATCCCGGCATCGGTTTGCAAAATGAGAGGAACCAATCAGTATCAAATACTTATGACATATAGAAAATTACAAGTACAATAACATTAACATTGTGTAACAATTATACCTTCACCACAAGAACCGTTCTTCTTATCCACCAAATATTTTTTGTAGTTAGACTTCTAGTGCCCTTCTACTTGCAGTGGAAACATTTAGTCTCTTTAGAGGCTCCGTCCTTGTTCTTGTTCTAAGACTCGGTCTTACCCATTTCGGTAGATTTCTTCTTCTTGGACTTGCCCTTCTTCTTGAAACTGGTGGTTTTGTTGACCATCAACACTGTTTTGTTCTTCTGCATTCCAGCTTCTGCAGTTTCGAGCATAGAAAACAATGCGTTTGCACTTTTATCCATCCCATTCATGTTGTAATTCATGATAAAGTCATCATAAGATGGGGGGAATGAAGCAAGCACAATATCTATACCGAGTGTCGCTGGAATTCCAAATTTCGGAGAAGCCAGTCTATCAACATAGCCATCAAGCTTTACTATACGCTCACTCATTGAGAAACCCTCTTTCATATTGCACTCAATCAAGGTCTTGGTTAATTCAAAAGGTTTGGTCCTTGCCTGTTTTTTGTACAGAACTCCCAGTGGCCCAAATATGAATTGAGTAGTGGATCGTTCAAAACACTTCTGTAGTACAGGATCCATGCAAGTTAATATGAGGCACTGGACTGAATCATAGTCATCACTACAATCAGCATAACTAGCAACTTCTTCTGGTGTTGCATCCTTTCTGGGAGCATCACCTAGGGGTCGATCTAGCACATACTCCTTCTTCTCACTTCTAAGAACAAATCTCAGGTTTCGGATCCAATCCGCATAGTTTCCACCATTGGCAACCAACTTTTATTTCTCTAACATAGGGGCTAAGTTGAACATATTGCGAGCCATTGGTCTACAACGATTGACACAAAATTTATTTAGACATTCATTCATAATTAATGTTGCACTAGTGTTTAAAAGAATGTGCCTACGATCACCCAAGATCAATATGAAGATGCATAACAGGTTGGGATCACGATCGTTACCGTCACCGAGTTGTAGCAGAAGAATAACATGTCGGTGTAGATCATACTTGGAGTCCCTCGAACCATCGAAGGATCCCTTGTACCACCTACGAACAGTCCCTCGAACCGAAGACCGAAAGCACGGCCTCTCTACTTGGTTATAAGAGTGCAACCTTCACGATCCGGCAGCGCTTCATCATCCAGAGCTAATCGTCGCCGGTGAATTAGAGGGAGGAGATTAGAACCACACCGGGCTTCTAATTATGAGGACAAGAGGATTAGCCTAGCTCTTATTAGTCAACTAGGACCAACTACAACTAGCACTAGAAGAACTAGAGGAGGCTCCAAAGCTTGTATATGCAAAAGAGCAAAATCCTCATGTATATATAGGTTGGAGGGAGAGGGAGGTCTGCCACCAAGGGGGAAGGAATCCCCCTTGGTGCGCGGGCCTAGGGGAGGAGGAGTTTGACTCCTCCCCTTCCCCAATTCGGGCTCCTCCCTTAGGGAAGGAGGCACTTTCCCACTTGGGCCTTTTCGGCCCAAATTGCCGTCCACCTCTTGGCCTTTTTAGGCCCGTTGATATTTAAATTAAACATAAAATGTTATAAATACTTATTTACCATTATATATATATATATAAACATATCTGGAGACTTTTTCCACCTATAAATAATTTATCAATAATACCCGATACTCACCGAAACCCTTCCGGTGACCCCAAAACGCTTTCGGATCCTCTTAGAACTATTCTGAATATTCATGAAATAATTTCACAAATATATTCTCATGACTCCCATCCTACTAACACTCAGCAGATATGACTGCCTTAAGCTTGTGACCTTGTAGGTTCGGTAACTCATAGACATGGACAAAATCGTTCATTCAATGACCGACAGCACGACCATAGACGTCCATATTGGTCCATGTGAGTACAAGAATGATATTCGAGTGAACCTTTGGTTATCATGTGATGTTCCTTTTCTTAGCGATACTTCATAGAACCCGGGATGTATCGGTATCCTCCTGAGTCATCACGATGCTCACTATACGGAAATCCTCCTTACCGGTTTTGTTGTTCCTTCTCGTTATTATGTTCCGGCAACCCCCTAATGAAGTCACCTATGTATGGATAGACGATGATCGATGCCATCACACCGAGAGGTCCTAAGAATATCCCTCCATTGTCAAAGGAGAAAATCCCACTCTTGAGCTATATGGACACTTGTCAAACTTTCCGATGAACCTGTAAGTTGTCGTTATGATCACTGTGTTACAGGTGACATTTGACCAACCCCAAAGACCGTCTTATGGCAAGAAGTCACCATGGTACTCTCATGGTCTAAGGATCAATATCACACGTTAACACTCCATGTTATTACACTTGAATGAAGACGATATTAATCCAATTCACAACAAACAAGTTTGGGTCAGTTCAATATGATCGTTCTTCCAATATCATAATATCAATGTTGTTTTAGGATCATCGTTACACTTAACAATATCCTAAGATCCAGAAAACGTGATCACCAACAACACTTGAGCTAGTCCTAGAGGTAAGACTAGGAACATTTTATTTACCATTTATTATTCCACACGTGCATATGAGTTTTCCACTGAATCACATATTCCAGGATCATAGCAGTTATAGAATAGAATATAAACTCCATAATTATGAATATGAAAAATATATAATACAAATATTATTGCCTCTAGGGCATATTTCCAAAACTTTCATTAATTCTGTCCATTGCTTAATATAAGTGTCGCAACACCTTATATTTGGGCCAGGCCCATGTAATTTTGAAATACACTTAATAGGAAGTTTTTAGAGTCCATGTTAATAGGAAAAACAACTTACGACAGAATTTAGTCATGCCTTGCCAAGGGTGGACAAAATTTACCTCTATCTCCCTATAAATACAGTCATTAGGGTGTCATTTCAGACTTGGATTTTGTCTATATTAAGTTTGACATAGTGCATCGCGCGTACTTCATTTGTGCCCAAGGACCAGGCCAAGATGTTTTAGAACCCGCTTTGATCAATAAATCTTTCCTCTTAAATTTGCAATATCCAGATTGCAATCTCAGTTTCTTGCTTATTCTTCATTTTCCTGAAGGAGAAAAGAACCTCATGGTCAGGTTGATCATGCTCCGGCGTGGTCAATAACCTCTCGGAGTTGGTTTAGTGATTGCTAAGGCGCGAGGTCTTCGTACGTTGTAGTCGGATCGTCAAAGTCTACTCCACCGAAAATTATAGTTACCATCTCATCGAAAGACGGGACACCTTCGCCCCTGTCAAAGTCTACTCCACCAAAAACAATAGTTCCCTTGGCTATATCTATTTTATTGGTTTATTGCGTGTTCGATGAAGTTTCACATACACTTGATATACAGCATGCCATTGGATGACTCGGTTGAGGCCAAGTTCATAAAATTTAATAGTCACTAGGGGATTATTGGAAGTCGCTAGCCAGCCTGATCCAACTAAGATATCCAGGGTTTACCTCCATAAAGAATCTTACAAAAATGGGAGATGGTGATGTGCTCCTTCCTCTAGAGATTGGGCGGATTGTTGAGCGGAAATTCAAGTTTGTGGCCAATATCTCAAAGAAAAGATTTTTAGTCGAGAAGAATATATCGTTTCAGGTGGTTAGCATCATCGGGACATACAAGTCCAAGCTTCAATCAATAGAGTTTGGTCCTCATTCTATTAGGCCAACTTCTGAACCACAGACCCATACTGGTCGGCCAGGTGGACACCAGCGTTTGGTTTTGCCCGTCAAACCGTAGGTGCACCCAATGCAGTGGAAGCTGATATGTCTCCTTCGTATCTACTTTTCCAAACACTTTTGCTTTTGTTTTGGACTCTAATTTGCATGATTTGAATGAAACTAACACAGAGTAACATTGTTTTCAGATGAACTACCATGGTATTGTTTCTGTGCAGAAATAAAAGTTGTCAGAATTGGACGACACTTTTTGGAGAAATATTTCGGAATAAAACAAAAATATTGGAGCAAAGACCCACTGGAGGGGGGCCCTTGCTGCCCACTAGGCATCAGGGTAGGCCACCCTCTCTGGCGTGCCCTAGTTGGTAGTGGGCCCCTAAGGCTCCGCTGACCCTAACTCCAACTCTATAAATTCCTATTTTTTCAACAAAGAAAATAGAAGAGGAAGTTTCATCACATTTTGCAATACGGAGCTGCCGCCACCTCCTGTTCTTCATCAAGAGGCCAGATCTGGAGTCCGTTCGGTGCTCAGGAGAAGGGGGGTTTTCATCTCCGTCATCATCAACCATCCTCCATCACCAATTTCATGATGCTGACCGCCGGGATTGAGTAATTTCTTCATAGGCTTGCTAGAGTGATGGGTTGGATGAGATTTATCATGTAATTGAGTTAGTTTTGTTAGGGCTTGATCCCTAGTATCCACTATGTTTTGAGATTGATGTTGCTATGACTTTGCTATGCTTAATGCTTGTCACTACGGCCCGAGTGCCATGATTTTAGATCTGAACTATTTATGTTTTCATTGATATATTTGTGTTCTTGATACGATCTTGCAAGTTATATGCACCTGCTACGTGTTATGATCTGCATATCCCAAGGTCACAATAATTTGGATTCTTTCCGGTGATTACCATAGTTTGAGGAGTTCATGTATTCACTATGTGTTAATGCTTTGTTCCGGTTCTCTATTAAAAGGAGGTCTTAATATCCCTTAGTTTCCTAATGGACCCCGCTGCCACGGGAGGGTAGGAGAAAAGATGTCATGCAATTTCTTTTCCATTAGCACGTATGACTATTTACGGAATACATGCCTGCATTACATTGATGAATTGGAGCTAGTTCCGTGTCACCCTAGGTTATGACAGTTATATGATGAATATTATTCAATGTTATCATCGATCCATTGCCTACGAGTTTTTCACAAGATAACTACTACTCTATTACCGTTACTATTGCTATCATTACTACTATTATCAAATTACCATACTACTTTGCTACTGATCATTTTGCTGTAGATAGTTAGTCTCTATGTGTGGTTGAATTGACAACTCAACTGCTAATACTTAGAAATATTCTTTGGCTCCCCTTGTGTTGAATCAATAAATTTGGGTTGAATACTCTACCCTCGAAAACTGTTGCGATCCCCTATACTTGTGGGTTATCAGATGCATTTATGATTTGATGAAGTTTTTAGATTCAAAATATTTCACATTGCCTGCCAAAAGCCTGGACTTTTACATTAATTGAACTAAATAAAACCTAGATCGAGTTGTGGCCGCCGCCGTCGTTGTCATCCTCGTTGGTGAGGTCGACGAAGGCTAGTGGATCCCATGGAAACTACCATCGGACTATCACTGCAGTGGCACTAGCGCGTGCGGAGGTGCAGCGGCCCCCTGCTACTGCTGCTTCGGTGACCACATGTTCACACCCACCCACATGGCTGGCCCGACGCCCACTCCGGCAAGCAGGGCACCATGGCTGTGCATGATCATGATTGCCCCACCAATGGCCCGAGCGCTTTGCTCTGGCTCCTCCATCTAAAGCTACTTTGCCACGGCATCACCTGCGACCAAAAAAGCAAATTGCTCTGTTATGCAATCCCATTCGTCGAGCTCGTCGAGTTGGGAGTCCTTGTGGGCCTTTTTGTACTCCTCGCTGTTCTCCTCGTCGGACCGTCGGTTGGTGGTGGGAGACTGGGAGCACGCGCTTGAGCGACAAAGTAGGAACCAAGTGTCCAAGTGCTCGTCACAGAACCAGTGTCCTAGAATAGTGAGTTGGCGATGAACATTGGGTCATGGCGGAGGTCCTCAAGGAGTTGAGATCGGCAATGGTGTATCTCGGCCTTGCTCGCGCGGCCGGTGGCCAAAACGGCAGGCACTGGGACCCTCTCCAAGTTCAGGTGCAAGCCGTTCGGTAGGTGGATGTCAGGCCATGGCACTGGGGTGGCTTCCTACCAGCACCGGGTCCGCAGGTGGCATCAGGGTGAAGCTTGCCGAGCAGTGACGACTCTGCCGTGAGGAGGAGCCGACCTTGCGGTCCTGCTTCCCGGCCTTGCCGCGGATCCATTTCCACGACAATGTTGCGCCATCGGGCGGTGCACCATGGTTAGGTCTAGATGTCGGGCGGCTAGGGGGCAGGAGGAAGAAGAGGACTGGCCAGAGCGAGGAAGTGGGCTAGGCGACCCCCACCACCACGCGTGGCATTAAAAAGTATGCGCAGGGAGGAGTTTGGCTGGCTGACAAGCAGACGTGTCAACACGCGTCGAATCAAATAGGACCGATGGATGGTGGTTAGGTGGCTGGCGTGTAGGCTCAAGACGGACATCAAGCTGACACGCGATGCATCTGTATCGTGTTGGTGTGGATGCAAATCCGGCCTAATTACGGACAAAAAATGTTTTCGCGCCTACGCGTTAGGACGTGATTTTTGCCTCGCGCACTCAATGACACAACCGGGTGAAAAGTTCGGCCGGTTGGAGTAGCCCTAAGTGATGGGGACTCTCGTCTTCTTCATCAGACGCGCCATTGCTACATGATGTGAACAGAAAGTCCTCTTGTTGAAACATAATACACAACCACCAACGTAAGAAACTTCGCCACCCGTGTAGTGTAGCGAGATAGGTTTGGCAATGCAACACACAATAACATTGTTTGGGTGCATATGCACGTATATATGGTGTACAATGTGGGCCTCGACCTCTACTATACAAAGACTAGGAGGTGGGCTAGGATATACAATATACATGCATAACCATATATTCAACACCCTCCCCCCTCCTCGCAGTCGAAGCGCCACGGGAGAAGCAGAGACTGGACCTAAACTCCTCAAAGACGGGAGTAGGCAATCCCTTGGTCATCACATCAGTGAACTGTTGCACCATCGGGACATGGAGGACCCGAAAGTGCCCAAGGGCCACCTGCTCGCGAACGAAGTGAATATCGAGCTCAATATAATTTGTGCAGCCATGATGAACCGGGTTGGCAGAGAGGTAGACGGCGGAGACGTTGTCGCATTACACAAGCATGGCCTTGTGAACATCACAAAGCTACTCCTGGAGCAGCTGACAAAGACAGGAGCATTCGGCGACGGCGTTAGCCACTACCCGATACTCTGTCTTGGCACTCGAGCGGGAAACCATGGGCTGTCGCTTGGACAACCAAGAGATCAGCGAGGGCCCAAAGTAGACATAGTGGCCTTAGGTGGAGCGACATGTGTCGGGGCAGCCGGCCCAGTCCGCATCAGAGTAGGGGACGAGGTCGGTGGAGGCGGAGGAGTGGACCGGGTAGAGCTCGTTGGGGCTGTCACATCGGTGGAGCACCATCCGTGTACGGGCATCCTAAAAAGAAAAGCCAAACACGTCAAATTTTACGGTGACGGGATTTTCACGTGTAAAAGAACGAATGGAAACAAATTTTTTTAATAAGGTCAGGAGAGACCAGTATGTTAGATAACGATAATGGCATGGAAGTGGAAGGAAAAGCGACATGACCAATATGTGTAATGGGAAGAGATGAACCGTCACCCATGGTGATATGAGTGGAGGTATGGATGGGATGGGCGGTGAGGAGGTTACTGGGGTTGGAAGCCATATGAGTCATAGCTCTGGTGTCCATGTACCTGTCGTCGCCTCCGATGTAGTTTTGTGGCGTAGGAGCAAAGTACAGTGCTGCTAGTAAAGCAGGATCCCAGGGCGCTGGAGGGAGCACCTGTGCCGACGGCTACGGCTGCGATGGTGGCGCCGAGAGCAGTGGAGGAAGGCCACCAACCTGAGGCAGCGGTCCATAGGGCGCCGGATAGCCATAGGGCAGCGGGGGCGCGTATTGTTGCGGGGCAGCATGCAGTGCCTGGTGAGTCGTGGGACGAGCGCCGAAGTGGCCGAGGATGGGAGCGCGCGGGACCGGCATTGAATACGCGTGGACAACACCCATCAATTGGTTCTGCCCGGCATACATGACGCCGGCTGGTACTGCTGCTGCTGCTGGAGGGGTGCCCCTCCGTGGGTACCCGCTGGCTGCGGCTTGTGGCCTCGGCGGTGATCGGCGGGGGGGAGCCTGCTGGAACGGCGGTGGCGGTAGGGGGAAGCCCAACGGTGGTGGATGCGGGAAGGCACCCGGGCCAAGCCGCGGCTGAGGGACCGGGGCGGGTGGGGCACCATCGCGAGATGTCCCCGTGGCGAGGGCAGTGTGTGTAGGCTGAGTGCACGCCATCTTCATCTGTCGCTCCTTCAATTTCAGGTATGCCACAACCTTGGGGAACGTAGGGTTGGGGATGAGGGTGAGGTTGGAGGCGGATTCCCGAACTCCTTGTTCAGGCTAGCGGTTCGAGTAATAAGAAGAAGCTCCTCGGAGACATTCTCGCCGAGATCATGGAGCTCATCGGAGAGCTTCTTGAGGCGCATGCAAAAGTCATCAATAGACGAGTCATGCTACTGACACCCAAAAAACTCGCCGTGCAAGAAAACCTTGCGTTAAAGCTTGTTGTCGGTGAAGAGGCCGTTGAGGTTCATCCAAACGGCATGAGCATCATCCTCATTAGAGACCACTGTGTGGAAAAGATCCTTTGAGATGGTGGTGTAGAACCAGCGGATGAGAGTGGCGTCGATGGTCATCCACTCGTCATCGTTCACCAAGAGGCTGGAATCCACGGAGCCATCGACATGGTCCTGAAGATTGTACTCACGAAAGACAAGAGAAAAATATGTTTTCCAGGCATAGTAGGTGGAGGTGTGGTGATCGAGGATGATGGTAACACGACCAAGGATGTTGAGGTCGCGTATGAGGACGGGATCAGGACTAGCGAGCGGGTTGGTGCGGATGGAGATGGAGGAGCCAGGGGACCACATGATGCAGCGAGACAAAGGGAGGTGCGACGGCTATGGAGAACAACAGCAGCGGCGGGAGGGATGGCGGTAGCTGTGAGGGAGGGCAGCGACGGCGTGGGATATCGTGGGGGCTGTAGTGCAGGGGTGGCAGCTGGGTGCGGGAGGGCAGGGGGGCAGCGGCGGCGATGGGTGCAACAGCAACGGCGAGGTTAGGGTTTTGAAGGTAGGGGCAGAAGCTAGGGTGGGGGCCGCAGCGGCTACACGGGGCGGCGGCGGCTTGGGGAAGACGTGGCGGCGACGACGTGGTGTGGTGGTGGCGGCTGGGAGTGGCGGCGGCGGCGTGGTGTGGCAGCGGCGACGGCGGTGGCTAAGGGTAGGATTGAAGGTATGATGCTGATGTATACTATGCAACCTTCTTCTTGTAGACGTTGTTGGGCCTCCAAGTGCAGAGCTTTGTAGGACAGTAGCAAATTTCCCTCAAGTGGATGACCTAAGGTTTATCAATCCATGGGAGGCGTAGGATGAAGAGCGGCGAAGAGATGGTGATACAAGTGCAATATGGATGGTAGATATAGGTTTTTGTAATCTGAAAATATAAAAAAGAGCAAGGTAACTAGTAACAAAAGTGAGCGAAAACGGTATTGCAATGCTTCAAACAAGGCCTAGGGAGAACAAAATATGCCCTAGAGGCAATAATAAAGTTGTTATTTATATTTCCTTATATCATGATAAATGTTTATTATTCAAGCTAGAATTGTATTAACCGGAAACTTAGTACGTGCGTGAATACATAGGAAAAACAGAGTGTCCCTAGTATGCTCTATTTGACTAGCCCGTTAATCAAAGATGGTTATGTTTCCTAACCATAGACATGTGTTGTCATTAGCTTAGCATTATGATCGTTACAGTTTTATTGCTACTGCTTTCTTCATGACTTATACATGTTCCTCTGACTATGAGATTATGCAACTCCAAAATATCGGAGTAACACCTTCTTTGCTATCAAATGTCACAACGTAATTGGGTGATTATAAAGATGCTCTACAGGTGTCTCTGAAGGTGTTTGTTGGCTTGGCATAGATCAAGATTAGGATTTGTCGCTCCGTGTATCAGACAGGTATCTCTGGGCCCTCTCGGTAATGCTCATCACTATAAGCATTGCAAGCAATGTGACTAATGAGTTAGTTACAGGATGAAGCATTACGGAATGAGTAAAGACACTTGCCGGTAAGGAGATTGAACTAGGTTTGATGATACCAACGATCGAATCTCGGGCAAGTAGCATACCTTTGACGAAGGGAACAACGTATGTTGTTGTGCGGTTTGACCGATAAAGATCTTCATAGAATATGTAGGAACCAATATGAGCATCCAGGTTCTGCTATTGGTTATTGACTAGAGATAAGTCTCGGTCATGTCTACATACTTCTCTAACCCGTAGGGTCCGCACGCTTAACATTCGATGACGATTTGTATTATGAGTTATGTGATTTGATGACCGAAGTTTGTTCAGAGTCCCGGATGAGGTCACGGACATGACGAGGATTCTCGAAATGGTCGAGACATAAAGAATGATATATTGGACAATGTTATTCGGACACCGGAAGAGTTCCGAGAGGTACCGGGTAAAAACGGAGTGCCGGAGGGGTTACCGGAACCCGCCGGAGAAGCAATAGGCCATCATGGGCCATAGGGGAGAGAGAGGACAGCCCACAAGGGGGAGGCGCCCCCCCCATGGGGAGTCCGAATACGACTAGGGGAGGGGGCGCGGCCCTCCTTTCCCTCTCCCTTCCCTTTTTCCCCTTCCACCTGAGGGAATCCCACTAGGACTTGGAGTCCTAGTAGGACTCCTCCTTCTTGGCACGCCCTACAGGGCCAGCCGACCTCCCCCTCTCCTCATTTATATACGGGGGCAGGGGCAACCCAAAGCACAACAAACAATCTCTTAGCGGTGTGGGGTGCCCCCCTCCACAGTTCAACACCTCGGTCATATCGTCATAGTGCTTAGGCGAAGCCTTGCGCCAGTAACTTCGTCATCACCGTCACCATGCCATCGTGTTGATGGAAATCTCCCTCGTCCTCAATTGGATCAAGAGCACGAGGGACGTCATCATGCTAAACGTGTGCTGAACATGGAGGTGCCGTACATTCGGTACTTGGATCGGTTGGATCGTGAAGACGTTTGACTACATCAACCGCGTTACTAAACGCTTTCGCTTTCGGTCTACGAGGGTACATGAACACGTTCTCTCGTCTCGTTGTTATGCATCTCCTAGATAGATCTTGCATGATCGTAGGAATTTTTTTAATTACTATGTTCCCCAACAGTGGCATCCGAGCTAGGTCTATGCGTAGATGATATATGCACGAGTAGAACACAAAGAGTTGTGGGCGATAATGGTCATCCTGCTTACCACCAATGTCTTACTTTGATTCGGCGGTGTTGTTGTATGGAGCGGCCCGGACTGAAATTACATGACCGCGTTCATGAGACTGGCTCTACCGACATGCTGGCGGGTGTCTGTTTCTCCAACTTTAGTTGAATCGAGTTTCACTACGGTCGGTCCTTATTGAAGGCTAAAATAGCACACTTGACGAAAAATCATTGTGGTTTTGATGCGTAGGTAAGAACGGTTCTTGCTAGAAGCCCATAGCAGCCACGTAAAACTTGCAACAACAAAGTAGAGGACGTCTAACTTGTTTTTGCAGGGCTTGTTGTGATGTGATATGGTCAAGACATGATGTGATATAAATTGTTGTATGAGATGATCATGTTTTGTAATAGAGTTATCGGCAACTCGCAGGAGCCATATGGTTGTCGCTTTATTGTATGAAATGCAACCGCCATGTAATTGCTTTACTTTATCACTATAAGCGGTAGTGGTAGTCGTAGAAGCAATAGTTGGCGAGATGAAAACTATGCTACGATGGAGATCAAGGTGTCAAGCTGGTGACAATGGAGATCATGATGATGCTTCAGTGATGGAGATCATGAGCACAAGATGATGATGGCCATATCATGTCACATATTTAATTGCATGTGATGTTTATCTTTTATGCATCTTATTTTGCTTAGTACGGCGGTAGCATTATAAGATGATCCCTTACTAAATTTCAAGGTATAAGTGTTCTCCCTGAGTATGCACTGTTGCTACAGTTCATCGTGCCAAGACACCATGTGATGATCGGGTGTGATAAACTCTACGTTCACATACAATGAGTGCAAGCCAGTTTTGCACGTGCAGAATACTAGGGTTAAACTTGGCGAGCCTAGCATATGCAGATATGGCCTCAGAACACTGAGACCGAAAGGTCGAACGTGAATCATATAGTAGATATGATCAACATAGTGATGTTCACCATTGAAAACTACTCCATCTCACGTGATGATCGGACATGGTTTAGTTGATTTGGATCACGTGATCATTTAGATGGCTAGAGGGATGTCTATCTAAGTGGAAGTTCTTAAGTAATATGATTAATTGAACTTTAATTTATCATGAACTTAGTCCTTATAGTTTTTTGCATGTCTATGTTGTTGTATATCAATGGCCCGTGCTACCGTTCCCTTGAATTTTAATGCGTTCCTAGAGAAAGCTAAGTTGAAAGATGATGGTAGCAATTACACAGACTGGGTCCACAACTTGAGGATTATCCTCATTGCTGCATAGAAGAATTACGCCCTGGAAGCACCGCTAGGTGCAAGGCCTACTGCAGGAGCAACTGCGGACGTTATGAACGTCTGGCAGAGCAAAGCCGATGACTACTCGATATTTCAGTGTGCCATGCTTTACAGCTTAGAATCAGGACTTCAAAGACGTTTTGAACGTCATGGAGCATATGAGATGTTCCAAGAGTTGAAGTTAATATTTCAAGTAAATGCCTCAGTTGAGAGATATGAAGTCTCCAACAAGTTTTATAGCTGCAAAATGGAGGAGAATAGTTCTGTCAGTGAACACATACTCAAAATGTCTGGGTACCATAACCACTTGACTCAGCTGTGAGTTAATCTTCCTGATGATAGTGTCATTGACAGAGTTCTTCAAACACTGCTACCAAGCTATAAACGCTTCATGATGAACTATAATATGCAAGGGATGATGAAAACGATTCCCGAGCTCTTCGTAATGCTAAAGGTTGCAGAGGTAGAAATCAAGAAGGAGCATCAAGTGTTGATGGTTAACAAGACCACTAGTTTCAAGAAAAAGGGCAAAGGTAAGAAGGGGAACTTCAAGAAGAATAGCAAGCAAGTTGCTACTCCCGGGAAGAAGCCCAAGTCTAGACCTAAACTTGAAACTCAGTGCTTCTACTGCAAAGGGACTGGTCACTGGAAGCGGAACTGCCCCAAGTATTTGGCAGATAAGAAGGATGGCAAAGTGAAAGGTATATTTTATATACATGTTATTGATGTGTACCTTACTAGTGCTTGTAGTAGCGCCTGGGTATTTGATACTGGTTCTGTTGCTCATAGTTGCAACTCAAAACAGGGGCTATGGATTAAACAAAGATTGTCTAAGACCGAGGTGACGATGCATGTCGGAAATGGTTCCAAGGTCGATGTGATCGCCGTTGGCACGCTACCTCCACATCTACCTTCGGGATTAGTTTTAGACCTGAATAATTTTTATTTCATGCCAGTGTTGAGCATGAACATTATATCTCGATCTTGTTTAATGCGAGATGGTTATTCGTTTAAATCAGAGAATAATGGTTGTTCTATCTATATGAGTAATATCTTTTATGGTCATGCACCCTTCTTGAGTGGTCTATTTTTGTTGAATCTCGATCATGGTGATGCACATGTTCATAATATTGAAGCCAAAAGATGCAAAGTTGATAAAGATAGTGCAACTTATTTGTGGCACTGCCGTTTAGGTCATATTGGTGTAAAGCGCATGAAGAAACTCCATGCTGATGGGCTTTCGGAATCATTTGATTATGAATCACTTGGTGCTTGCGAACCATGCCTCCTGGGCAAGATGACTAAAACTCCGTTCTCCGAAACAATGTAACGAGCTACTGACTTATTGGAAATAATACATACCAAATGCGGTCCAATGAGTGTTGAGGCTCATGGCGGCTATCGTTATTTTCAGACCTTCACAGATGATTTGAGCAGATATGGGTATATCTACTTAATGAACCATAAGTCTGAAACGTTTGAAAAGTTCAAAGAATTTCAGAGTGAAGTGGAAAATCATCGAAATAAGAAAATAAAGTTTCTACGATCTGATCATGGAGGCGAATATTTGAGCTATGAGTTTGGTCTTCATTTGAAACAATTTGGAATACTTTCGCAACTCACGCCACCTGGAACACCACAGCGTAATGGTGTGTACGAACGTCGTAACCGTACTTTATTGGATATGGTGCGATCTATGATGTCTCTTATTGATTTACCGCTATCATTTTGGGGTTATGCTTTAGAGACGACTGCATTCACGTTAAATAGGGCACCATCAAAATCCGTTGAGACGACACCATATGAACTGTTGTTTGGCAAGAAACCCAAGTTGTCATTTCTTGAAGTTTGGGGCTGCGATGCTTATGTGAAAAAGCTTCAACCTGATAAGCTCGAACCCATATCGGAGAAGTGCGCCTTCATAGGATACCCAAAGGAAACTGTTGGGTACACCTTCTATCACAGATCCAAAAGCAAGATATTCGTTGCTAAGAATGGATCGTTTTTAGAGAAGGAGTTTCTCTCGAAAGAAGTGAGTGGGAGGAAAGTAGAACTTGATGAGGTAATTGTACCTTCTCCTGAATGGGAAAGTAGTTCATCACAGAAATTAGTTCCAGTGATTCTTACACCAATTAGTGAGGAAGCTAATGATGATGATCATGAAACTTCAGATCAAGTTACTACTGAACCTCATAGGTCATCCAGAGCACGGTCCGCACCAGACTGGTATGGTAATCCTATTCTAGAAGTCATGTTACTAGACCATGATGAACCTATGAACTATGAGAAAGCGATGATTAGCCCAGATTCCGTGAAATGGCTCGAGGCCATGAAATCTGAGATGGGATCCATGTATGAGAACAAAGTGTGGACTTTGGTGGACTTGCTCGATGATCGGCAAGCCATAGAAAATAAATGGATCTTCAAGAAGAAGACTGACGCTGACGGTAATGTTACTGTCTACAAAGCTCGTCTTATTGCGAAAGGTTTTCGACAAGTTCAAGGAGTTGACTACGATGATTCCTGTTTATCCATAGCGATGTTTAAGTCTATCCGAAGCATGTTAGCAATTGCTGCATTTTATGATTATGAAATTTGGCAAATGGATGTCAAAACTGCATTCCTTAATGGATTTCTTAAAGACGAATTGTATATGATGCAACCAGAAGGTTTTGTCGATCCAAAAGTGCTAACAAAGTGTGCAAGCTCCAGCGATACATTTATGGACTGGTGCAAGCCTCTCGGAGTTAGAATATACGCTTTGATAGTGATCAAAGCATATGGTTCTATATAGCCTTTTGGAGAAGCCTGTATTTACAAGGAAGTGAGTGGGAGCTCTATAGCATTTTCTAATATTATATGTGGATGACATATTGTTGATTGGAAATGATACAAAATTTCTAGATAGCATAAAAGGATACTTGAATAAGAATTTTTCAATGAAAGACCTCAGTGAAGCTGCTTACATATTGGGCATCAAGATCTATGGAGATAGATCAAGACGCTTAATTGGACTTTCACAAAGCACATACCTTAATAAAGTTTTGAACAAGTTCAAAAATGGATCAGTCAAAGAAAGGGTTCTTGTATGTGTTACAAGGTGTGAAGTTGAGTCAGACTCAATGCCCAACCACTGCCTCAGCCATAGGTTCTATCATGTATGCAATGTTGTGTACCAGACCTGATGTGTGCCTTGCTATAAGTATAGCAGGGAGGTACCATAATAATTCAGGAGTGGAGCACTAGATAGCGAACAAGAACATCCTGAAATACCTGAAAAGGACTAAGCATATGTTTCTCGTTTATGGAGGTGACAAAGAGCTTGTCATAAATGGTTACATTGATGCAAGCTTTGACACTGATCCGGATGACTCTAAGTCGCAATCTGGATACATATTTATATTGAATGGTGGAGCTATCAGTTGGTGCAGTTCCAAGCAGAGCATTGTGGCAGGATCTACGTGTGAAGCGGAGTTCATAGTTGCTTCGGAAGCAGCAAATGAAGGAGTCTGGATGAAGGAGTTCATATCCGATCTAGGTGTAATACCTAGTGCATCGGGTCCAATGAAAATCTTTTGTGACAATAGTGGAGCAATTGCTTTGGCAAAGGAATCCAGATTTCACAAGAGAACCAAACACATCAAGAGACGCTTCAATTCCATCTGCCATCAAGTCACAAAGGGAGACATAGAGATTTGCAAGATACATACGGATCTGAATGTTGCAGACCCATTGACTAAGACTCTTCCATGAGCAAAACAAGATCAGCACCAAGACTCCATGGGTGTTAGAATCATTACTTTGTAATCTAGATTATTGGCTCTAGTGCAAGTGGGAGACTGAAGGAAATATGCCCTAGAGGCAGTAATAAAGTTGTTATTTATATTTCCTTATATCATTATAAATATTTATTATTCATGATAGAATTGTATTAACCGGAAACTTAGTACATGTGTGAATACATAGACAAAACAGATTATCCCTAGTATGCCTCTACTTGACTATCTCATTAATCAAAGATGGTTATGTTTCCTAACCATAAACATGTGTTTTCATTTGATGAACGAGATCACATCATTAGAGAATGATGTGATGGACAAGACCCATCCATTAGCTTAGCATTATGATCGTTACAGTTTTATTGCTACTTCTTTCTTGATGACTTATACATGTTCCTTTGACTATGAGATTATGCAACTCCCAAATACCGGAGGAATACCTTGTGTACTATCAAATGTCACAACATAACTGGGTGATTATAAAGATGCTCTACAGGTGTCTCTGAAGGTGTTTGTTGGGTTCGCATAGATCAAGATTAGGATTTGTCGCTCTGTGTATCGGTGAGGTATCTCTGGGCCCTCTCGGTAATGGTCATCACTATAAGCTTTGCAAGCAATGTGACTAATGAGTTAGTTACGAGATGAAGCATTACAGAACGAGTAAAGAGACTTGCCGGTAATGAAATTGAACTAGGTATGATGATATCGACGACTGAATCTCGGGGAAGTAACATACCGATGACAAAGGGAACAACATATGTTGTTGTGTGGTATGAGCGATAAATATATTCGTAGAATATATAGGGACCAATATGAGCATCCAGGTTCTTCTATTGGTTATTGACCGGAGATATGTCTCGGTCATGTCTACATAGTTCTTGAACACGTAGGGTCCGCACACTTAACGTTCAATGACGATTTGTATTATGAGTTATGTTATTTGATGACCAAAGTTTGTTCGGAGTCCCGAATGAGATCACGGACATGACGAGGAGTCTTGAAATGGTTGAGACATAAAGAATGATATATTGGACGATGTTATTCGGACACCGGAAGAGTTTCAAGAGGTACCGTGTAAAAATGGAGTGCCGGAGGGGTTACCGGACCCCCCCCCCTCGGGGAAGCAATGGGCCATCATGGGCCATAGGGGAGAGAGAGGACAGCCCACAGGGGGGAGGCGCCCCCCCATGGGGAGTCCTAATATGACTAGGGGAGGGGGCGCGGCCCCCCTTTCCCTCTCCCTTCCCTTTTCCCCCTTCCACCTGAGGGAATCCTACTAGGACTTGGAGTCCTAGTAGGACTCCTCCTTCTTGGCGCGCCCTACAGGGCCGGCCGGCCTCCCCCTCTCCTCCTTTATATACGGGGGCAGGGGGCAACCCAAAGCACAACAAACAATCTCTTAGAGGTGTGGGGTGCCCCCCTCCACAGTTTAACACCTCGGTCATATCGTCATAGTGCTTAGGCGAAGCCTTGCGCCAGTAACTTCATCATCACTGTTGCCATGCCATCGTGCTGACGGAACTCTCCGTCATCCTCAACTGGATCAAGATCACGAGGGACGTCATCATGCTGAACGTGTGCTGAACATGGAGGTGCCATACATTCGGTACTTGGATCAGTTGGATCGTGAAGACGTTTGACTACATCAACCGCGTTACTAAACGCTTCCGCTTTTGGTCCTACACCTCTTCCCAACATTGCCTTGGCCAGCATCCTCTGGAGCCCTGCCCCTCTTTGAGCTTGAAACCCCCGTGTCTATCGCAACATTTGAATCAATGCCTCCCTTTAGTAGAGGAACTTTCGGTGCAGCCTTATCGTTATTGCCCCCTACACGATCTTCGTGATGTTCATCGTGGTCACTGTCATGCGGCACATTCTCCATGTCATCGTCGCCGTCCTTGTCATGACCAGCATCCATGCCACCAAAACTGTCATGCCCAATATGCGACCCTATCCTAAAGGAACTCGAAGGTCCCACCAAGGAAAGAAAGCACATATTGGAGACGCTTTTGCAAGGTGGATATCATTACATCGTACCATTACATAATAGTTGGGGATACATACAAGAGGCATACGATGCCACATGAATACAACAACGTCATACATAAGCGCAACATCCTACTACGGATGAAACACAAACAGAAACTAAAACAACGTCCACCCTGCTAGCCCAGGCTGCCGACCATGAACCTATATCCCCTGAACGACGAAGCATAAGAAGAACTCAAGACAAGCAAGCATCGCTCTCACGTCATGATCATTGCATTACCTGTGCCTGCAACTGTTGTTGTAGTAATCTGTGAGCCACGAGGACTCAGCAATCCCATTACCATGGGTATCAAGACTAGCAAAGCTTAATAGGTCTGGAATGGATAAGTGGTGAGGTTGCAGCAGTGACTAAGCATGATATGTTGGCTAACTTACGAATACAGAATAAGATGAGAAGTTACGCAACCGGTCGCAAACTAGTAATGATCAAGAAGTGATCCTGAACTACTTACGTTCAAACATAACACCACCGTGTTCTCTTCTCGACCCACTCGGAAAGAGACCATCACGGTTACACATGCGATTGGGTATTTTAATTCGACTCTGGTGTCAAGTTCTCTACAACCAGATATTAACAAATTCCCATCTGCCATAACCACGGGCACGGCCTTCGAAAGTTTAAACCCTGCAGGGGTGTCCCAACTTAGCCCATTATAAGCTCACGATCCGCGGAGACAATCCCCCATCGCGGGACATCCGATCAGAATTGGGATCCCGGTGCACAAGACATTTCGACAATGGTAAAACAAAACCAGCAAGACCACCCGAATGTGCCGACAAATCCCGATAGGAGCTGCACATATCTCGTTCTTAGGGCACAACGGATGAGACAAGCTACGAGTAAAACCAGCCCTCGATTTTCCCCGAGGTGGCCCCACAGGCTGCTCGGTTCAGACCAACACTCAGATGAGCACTGGCTCGGGAGGGTTAAATAAAGATGACCCTCGGGTTTATAACTACCAAGGTAAAGGTATAGTTTGTTAGGCAAATGGAAAACCAAGGTTGGGCCTTGTTGGAGGAGTTTTATTCAAAGCAAACTATCAAGAGGGTCCCATACCCCTCACCGTGTTAGGGACGCGAAATCAAGGAACATAACACTAGTATGACGGAAACTAGGGAGGCAAGAGTGGAACAAAACACCAGGCATAAGGCTAAGCCTTCCACCCTTTACCAAGTATATAGATGCATTAATTAAATGAGAGATATTGTGATATCCCAACATAATCATGTTCCAACAAGGAGCGGGGCTGAGCAAAGCGGTAACTGTCGATGTCAAAACCAGCAGATCTCGGGTAGGGGGACCCGAACTGTGTGTCTAAGGTCAATGGTAACAGGAGACGGGGGACACGATGTTTACCGAGGTTCGGGCCCTCTCTGTGGAGGTAATACCCTACTTCCTGCTTGATTGATCTTGATGAATATGAGTATTACAAGAGTTGATCTACCACGAGATCGTAATGGCTAAACCCTGGAAGTCTAGCCTATGGGATTATGATTGTGCCCTATGTACCAAACCCTCGGTTTATATAGACACCGGAGGGGGCTAGGGTTGTACAAAGTCGGTTATAGAGAAAGGAATCTACATATCTGAATCGCTAAGCTTGCCTTCCACGCAAAGAAGAGTCCCATCCGGAAAAGGGAAGAAGTCTTCTATCTTGTATCTTCATACCCCAACAGTCCGGCCCATGTATACAACCTAGCTGTGTGAGGACCCCTTAATCCAGGACTCCCTCAGTAGCCCCTTGTCGGTGTCAAAACCGGCGGATCTCGGGTAGGGGACCCTGAACCGTGCGTCTAAGGCTAATGGTAACTGGAGGCGGGGGACACAATGTTTACCTAGGTTCGGGCCCTCTCTATGGAGGTAATACCATACTTCCTGCTTGATTGATCTTGATGATATGAGTATTACAAGAGTTGAGCTACCACGAGATCGTAGAGGCTAAATCCTAGAAGCTAGCCTATGATTCTGATTGTTCTTGTCCTACGGACTAAACCCTCTAGTTTATATAGACACCGGAGGGGGCTAGGGTTACATAGAGTCGGTTATAGAGAAGGAAATCTACATATACGAATTGCCAAGCTTGCCTTCCACGCAAAGGAGAGTCCCACCCGGACACGGGACGAAGTCTTCAATCCTGTATCCTCATAGTCCAACAGTCCGGCACAAGTACATAGCCCAGCTATCTGAGGACCCCCTAATCCAGGACTCCCTCAGTAGCCCCTGAACCAGGCTTCAATCACGATGAGTTCGGCGCGCAGATTGTCTTCGGCATTGCAAGGCGGGTTCTTCTCCAAGTCCCCGAGTACCTGTCGTAACGGGCAGTGTACGGCTTCCCATTAATGTTGCTCTGCTTGGCTTCTGTACCTTAATAATGGCAGTCTCCACGTGTCGAGCGAATGCGAGAAGTCGGGGCATTTTTACATTTGCCACCCTGACCATGTAAGTAAGTCGTCTATTAAAGAGACGTGGATCCTCAGATCCAAATCACACCACCTTCGCCAAGCAAGGATTCATCAGAGCGCGCCCGAAAAAACCATCCCATCATGGCCGGCCACTACAGCTCCTCCTCTCGCTCTCGTAATGCTAAGCCAGGTGATTAGGTGAAGTGCACCATATCCCATAGCCAGTTGGTGGAGTTGCAGTCCCAGGGGTTTCTCCCGCCTGCATATCTTGTCCCCGTCCGAGCCGGATTAGCCACTTACGATGGCGGGGAGCAAGCAGAGAGTTTCCCCAACCCATCCAGGTGGGAGCGAGTATGCCTTGTCCCTTACTTGCTGAGGGGCCTCGGATTTCCAATCCATCCGTTCCTCCGCGGGCTCCTGGAGTATTATGGCCTCCAGCTGCATAACTTCACTCCTGCCTCCATACTGCACATTGTAGGTTATGTCGCTCTTTGTGAGTTATTTTTGGGCTGCGAAGCTCATTTCGAGCTATGGAAGAGGCTATTCTGCCTCGTCCCTCACAATCAGGAGGGATCAATATTCCAAGTGGGCGGAGCCGAAATATGGCGCATCGCCGGGACCGGATACCTGTCCGGCACTCCGAAGAAGACATCCGAAGACTGGCCTTCGGAGTGGTTTTATATGGAGGACGTCCCCCTTCCGGACCCTATCTGGATGGGCCTTCCTGAGTATACCAATGCCCCACTGAAGAAACGCCGCAGCTGGCGTCCCCAAAGCCCCCAAGAGGAAGCTAACAGAGAGGTCCTTTATCTGATGGGCAGGATAAAAACGCTGGCCAAATCTGGATTGACAATAATCGAGGTTTTGTCAATATGCATAATGCGGGGGGTGCAGCCGCTCCAGTATCGGGGGCGTCCCATGTGGCACTTTAACAGAGAGGAAGATGCCACCCACTGCGGTCAGAAAGGTCCGGACTCCGCCACCGCATTGGCAAAAATATTGTCCAATTTGTATAAAGGAGAAGAAGAGGAGTTTGTCCGCATTAAACCACGGGATGGATTTTCCATGTACAACCCCCTAGCTAGGTGAGCTGCTATCTTTTACTCAACTCTATTCATTCCCGCATTCTATCATCACAAATATTTACCTTGCTAATTCATAGCAGGAACTGCAAAAAGTTGTGAGGGAGGTCCACAGCCCGTCTCCACAGCCAGAGGATCCTGACCGGGCCCTCGACCCCGGACTCGAAGAAGATCCGGACGTATTTGTGGAGCTCGTCGACAGGATGTTTTACCAGGCAAGCTATGACGGCGCCTTAGTAGCCATCATTGCCGATTATACTGGCCTCCTCCCTGCATCACATGTAAGTAAAACCGGAATCCTGACTTCCGAGAAGGATCCCTTCTTTACACCTTACCCACCGCACACATCTTGCGCTTTATAGGGAAGGCCATCGGGGCGCCGTGCTGAGCCCGCGGCGACTCACCAACAGGGGGCACCCAAGCCGGGAAGGCTTAAAAGGAAGGCGGTCAGGACCGAGACACTGTCGCAGAGGTATGATTTAAAACCTGCTCCATGATTATCGTCTTTAAAATATAACAGTGTGCATTGTCCCCCGGCAGAAAGAGTGCTCGTCGGACTGTGACCGGAGATCCTGCCGACCACGCCTCCACTAAACGGACTCCAGAACCGGACTCAAGGGTGGAGGTTAACGTGGGGACAACGCCGGACGGTCCTCCTATAGAGGATGCAGATAGAATAGCCGCTACAAATTCCGAAGTGGAGAGCGCTATGAATCATAGGCGTCGACGGGCCGTACTCCGCGACCCTAATTACTCCGAAGAGGCGTTCAACGCCTTCAACTCGGGAGACGCGTACATCCGGGCTGCTCAAGGTGGGCTTGCTAGAGCCACAGACCAGTATTTAAAGGATATACGGGTATGAAAAATCTGATAATTATGTATATCAGTAGCCCTTGAGACCTGAAATAGTTGGCACAACTGATTTATGGATCATTGTATGCATAGGTTCTTACAGAGAAGAATACCCATTTGTCTCAAGAGTTGGAGGAGTGTAAAGCCCAACTACGGGCCACGGTTGCCGGAATGGAGGAATCCAAGAAGGCCTCGTCTAGTAATATTTGTCTTGATCAAAAAGAATTAATTATGTTACTAGTTAGTATTCGACATGCTCGCAAATCTAACAATAGGTTTTGCAGACAATCCCGGAGTGGATCCGGAGATCGTACAAGAGGATGAGCAACATGCTCAACGACAGCTAGAGGCTGGCGAGCATGTGCTTACACGGGTTAGGCGGGAGAAAGACAATCTCCAGGATGCCAATACCCGACTGGGCGTTGAATTGGAAGATGTTCGGGCCCAGCTTGCTGACTCCGTGAAGGAGAACAAGAGGCTTCGACGCGACATTTTTAATATGGGCTCAAACGAACCTTTATACAGTTCAGCCAAGAAACGGGCTAATAGAGTTATGTCTGTAGGTATGCTGGCAGGTCGTCCCGAAGAGGAGATGCCCGGTTCCGCAGGCGATCTGCTACAAGAGCTTTCACAACTGCACGAACAAGTTCGGTAGGTGATGCAGGGTATTGCCCAGGCCTTGTGGCCGTCCACTTCCCTGCCAGGAGGCATGGGGGAGCTTGTAAGGATGCTCAAGGGAGCGTGGCGGCGCTTCCAATTATGGAAGATATCGGCCTGCCGACAAGGTGCAAGGGAAGCATGGGCCATGGTGAAAACACGGTACACTAAGGTTGATCCGAATCACATGGCCCAGGTCAGACTTGGAGGGTCAGATGGGAAAGAGATTTCCGTTAGTCTGGTATATGACCAGGTAGGATTAGCCGCAAAGTATTCCCAACAGGATTGTAGGCTAGACAGCCCGTTGGATGGTATGGAAGAAGAATTTAGCCAGTCTAAGTGACTGTGTACTTCAATTGACATATTTTGTCCCTAGCCGGATTGTAAATCATTTTTCATGGCGGACCTTTTCGCTTCAACCTCCGGACCCGACAGTCCGGAGTGTATCCGAATACCTGCTCAGTTGTGTAAACCGAGGTATGCGTGGAAACCAGGCGTAGGGGTCATAAGTTCTTGAACAGACAAGTACCCAAGTAGCTATGTTATATTACATGGATAAAAAGAAACATCTTCCAGGGAGAATAGTTTCGCCAAGGGTTCCTTTCCCTGTGTAAGCATGCGTGAATGTGCATGTCCGAACTGCGAACAGAGATGCAGGATATAAAACATCTGGGGGGTTATATTGTAATAGGTAAGAAAACATCTTTTGTTCACCGACCGAATATTCCCTTAAGAATGCTAGCTTTCGGCTTCACCCAGTCTGAGGTACACATCTGGCTGACCCGGCAGTAACAATCATAGAGGTGCTCCCCTTATGCCCTAGCCGAACTAACGGGAACGTAGGGCACAAACATAGGAGCCAGGAAACCCAGCTTGGCCAAAACTTAAGTCATATCGATGCATATAATGGCGAAGAAAAGGTACATATGGAAAAGTGACACATATGTAGTGGGCATGAAGCCCGGAAGATAATTATATTAAGCTTATAAGAAGCCCTCAGGTATATTGAGCGCGCATAGCGCGACAAGAGTGTGTAGTCGAGGCACACTTGAAGCCTTTAAGGCCATAAAAAAGAAAGAAAGAAAGAAAGAGAGAAAGAGGATATAACTTTAAAAAGAAAGGCAAAGGTAAGGAGACAAACATAGAGTTCGGCACTAGGCATAGAACCTTCGGAGTCTGGCCGCGTCTCATGGGTTCGGCTCGAGTCGATTATCTGATGCATCACGCACACGGTACGCTCCTCCAGTGAGAACTTTATCAATGATGAAGGCACCCTCCCACTTGGGCTTGACCTTGGCCTTTTTCTTCTCCGGTAGGCGTAGAACGAGTTCACCAATGTTATAAGTTTTGTCCCGTACTTCTCTGCTTTGATACCTTCGAGCTTGTTGCTGATAGAATGTGGAACGGGCTTTTGCGACGTCGCGCTCCTCCTCTAGGGCATCTAAACTGTCCTGCCGATCAAGCTCGGCTTCTCTCTCTTCATACATGCGCACTCAAGGTGAGTCATGAATGATATCACAGGCTAATACCGCCTTTGCACCGTACACCATAAAAATGGTGTGTATCCGGTAGTGCGATTCGACATGGTCTGCAGCCCCCATAGTACGGAGTTGAGCTCCTCGACCCAGTGCGTATCTGATTCCTTCAAGGATCGCACTAGTCTGGGTTTGATGCCGCTCATAATAAGACCATTTGCTCGTTCGACTTGACCGTTGTTTGGGGGTGATAGACGGAGGCGTAATCGAGCTTAATGCCCATGTTGCCGCACCAAGTTTTCACCTCGCCGGCTGTGAAGTTGGAGCCATTGTCGGTTATGATGCTGTGGGAGACACCTTAACTGTGTACGACCCCTGATATGAAGTCTATCACTAGTCCGGATTCGACCGTTTTAACTGGTTTGGCTTCTATCCATTTGGTGAATTTATCCACCATGACCAACAAGTTTTTTTTCTTATGGCTTCCACCTTTAAGGGGTCCGACCATATCAAGCCCCCAGACCGCAAAGGACCAAGTTATGGGGGTTGTTTGTAGAGCGGTAGGTGGCATATGGCTTTGGTTGGCGAAAAGCTGGCATCCGACGCAATGTTGGATGAGGTCCTGTGCGTCTGCTTGGGCTGTCGGCCAGTAGAAACCTATACAGAAGACCTTGCTTACAAGGGCCCAAGCTGCGGCGTGGTGGCCGCCGAGTCCATCTTGAAATTCGGCCAAGAGCTGCCGCCCTTCCTATTCGGGGATGCGCCTTTGGAGCACTCCGGTAGCGCTTTTCTTATAAAGCTCTCCCTCGTAGACCTTGTAGGCTTTAGAGCGCCGCGCAATGAAACTTGCCTCATTTTGGTCCTCGGGGAGTTCTTGCCTATTTAGGTAGGCCAAGAAGGGTTCTGTCCACGAGGCGATGACAGCCATGATCACGTGGGCCAAAGGTGTTATTTCGGTGGCAGAGCCGCTGATTATGTCAGTGTGTTCAGGATCTGGGGTTGTGGTCGGATCCGGACTAGTATTGCCGGTCTCCCCTTGCCACACCACGGATGGCTTGAACAGCCTTTCCAAGAAGATATTAGGTGGGACGGGGTCGTGCTTAGCGCCGATGCGGGCGAGGATATCCGCCGCTTGATTGTTTTCTCGGACCACATGATGGAATTCGAGCCCCTCGAACCAAGCTGACATCTTGAGGATGGCATTGCGGTAAGCTGCCATTTTCGGGTCCTTGGCATCAAAGTCTCCATTTATTTGAGATATTGTGAGGTTCGAATCCCCATGCACTTCTAGGCGTTGAATGCCCATGGAGACTGCCATCCGAAGACCATGCAACAGAGCCTCGTATTCGGCTACATTGTTGGAGTCTGTATATAATATTTGGAGTACCTATTGGACTGTATCTCTGGTGGGGGATGTCAGGACAACGCCCGCTCCCAGACCAACCAGCATCTTAGAGCCGTCACAGTGCATGATCCAATTGGAGTACGTGTCGTACTCTTTAGGGAGTTCGGCTTCTGTCCATTCGGCGATGAAGTCAGCCAGTACTTGTGACTTAAAGGCTCACTGTGGTTTGTATATGATGTCGAACGGGAGGAGCTCGATAGCCCACTTAGCAATCCGGCCCATGGCATCACAGTTATTTATTATATTGTTGAGTGATACTTCAGAGGCCACCGTGATTGAACACTCTTGAAAGTAGTGTCATACTTTCCAGGATGCCATGAAGACCACGTATGCTATCTTTTGATAATGTGGGTACCGTGACTTGCATGGTGTGAGGAAAGTGGATACGCAGTATACATGCTTTTGAAGCGGGAACTTATGTCCGTCCTCCTCTCGTTCGACGACGAGCATTGTGCTTACAACTTGGTGCGTTGCAGCTATGTATAACAGCATGGGTTTGCCAATGTTTGGTGCAGCTAGGATTGGATTGCTATCCAAGTGGGCCTTTATTTCTTCCAGTCCGGCCGTAGCCGCATCCGTCCACTCGAAGTGTTCGGTGCATCGAAGAAGGTGATAGAGAGGTAGTGCCTTTTCTCCCAATCGAGAGATAAAGCGGCTTAAGGTAGCCACGCATCCAGTTAACTTCTGGATTTTCTTGAGGTCTGTTGGGGTAGCCAACTGTGACAGAGCTTGGATTTTAGCTGGATTTGCTTCAATTCCTCTATTGGAAACGATGAAGCCCAGGAGCTTTCCGGCAGGAAGGCCGAAAACGCATTTTTCCGGGTTGAGCTTGATGTCATATGTTCGGAGATTGTTGAACATAAGCCTCATGTTGTCTATTAAAGACTCGACGTGTCTGGTTTTGATGACTACGTCATCTATGTATGCCTCAACTATTTTGCCGATTTGTGTTTCCAGGCAAGTCTTAATCATGCGTTGATAGGTTGCATCGGCATTTTTGAGCCCGAAAGGCATGGTGTTCAAAAAGAAGGGGCCATATGGGGTGATGAATGCCGTTGTGGTTTGATCGGACTCCGCCATCTTGATTTGATGGTCTCCAGAGTATGCATCGAGGAAGCACAATGAGTCGTGTCTTGCGGTAGTGTCGATGATTTGATCGATGCGGGGGAGAGGGAAGGGATCCTTGGGGCAAGCCTTACTGAGGTCCTTGAAATCGACACATAGGCGCCAGGATTTGTCCTTCTTTGGTACCATCACCAGGTTTGCTAGCCATTCTGGGTGTTTTATTTCTCTGATGAACCCGGCTTCGAGTAACTTGGCTAGCTCCTCTCCCATGGCTTGTCGTTTAGGTTCTGAAAAACGCCGAAGAGTCTGCTTGACCGGCTTGTATCCCTTTAGTATGTTTAGGCTATGCTCGGCCAGCCTGCGTGGGATACCTGGCATGTCTGAAGGGTGCCAGGCGAAGATGTCCCAATTCTTGTGCAAGAACACCCACAGTGCAGCGTCTATTGTGGGGTTCAGTTGTGCCCCGATGAATGCTGTTTTTGTAGAGTCCGTTGGATGGACTTGGAATTTGACTATTTCATCCGCTGGTTTGAAAGTAGTGGACTTGGATCGTTTTTCGAGTATCACATCGTCCCTGCCCACTATGGAGCGCAGCGCGGTTAGTTCTTCGGCCGCGAGGGCTGTGGATAATGCCTCAAGGGCCAGGGCGGTGGTTTTGTTTTCGGCATGCCGTGCCATGTCCGGATCACTGGCTAGAGTGATGATTCCATTGGGCCCGGGCATATTGAGCTCCATGTACCCGTAATGGGGTATGGCTTGGAAGCTCGTGTATGCATCCCATCCTAAAAGGGCGTGGTATCCGCTACTGAACGGGGCCACTTGGAATGTGATTTCTTCGGACCTGTAATTCTCCGGCGTGCCGAATACCACGTCTAGTGTGATTTTTCCCACACATCGTGCCTCTCGACTAGGGATAATTCCTCTGAAGGTCGTGCTACTTTGCTCAATGCGGCTCTTGTCTATTTCCATTTTGTTCAGAGTTTCCTTGTATATGAGGTTTAATCCGCTACCACTCTCCATGAACACTTTAGTAAGCTGGAAGCCGTCCACAATTGGACTAAGGACCAAAGCGGCTGGTGCTCAGACTGTTTGGAATTGAGGTTCGTCACTGGCATTGAATGTTATTGCCGTGTCGTTCCATGGATTTTTTGCTGCAACGTGGCAGACTTTGGCGAGGCTGCGGAGTGCTCTCTTGCGCCTGTTGTTTGAGGGGAAAGTCTCAAAGACTGTTAATATTGTATCATTGTTTTCTATGGGATGATGCTCTGCGTATCATTAATGAGGAGATCCTCGCCGCTCTTGGCCACCTGCCAAAGTATCCAACATGCTCTAAGGCTGTGTGTTGGTATGGTATCCGGTGTGGTGTGAATTTTGCATGGCCCATTGAGCCATCCCTCCAATACGGTTCCACGCCCTGTAGTGGGCTTTGGTTTCGTTGTAATTGGATCGGGTGACTTGCGAGAGTGCACCCTTTTAGTTCGGACGAGGGGTTTAGTGAGGGCCGGAGGATCCCAGAATTTTGCTTGGGTTTTCCAGGCGCTTTCCATCGCACAGTACTTCTGTACTATGGCCGCCAAGTCAGCGAAGTGTCTTATGTCACGGCGACTTATGGCGTTGAGGATTCCCTTGTCCATGCAATTTTTTCAAAAGAATGAGATTGGGTCTTCCTCGCGACAGTCCTTGACCTTGCTCATTACAAGGAGGAAACTGGCCCAAAAGTGATGTACTGTCTCTTGGGGCTCTTGTCTAATGTTGGAAAGATCGCTTGTATCTGGGTGGGTGGGTAGATTTAAGTCCGAACCCTAACCCGATCTAAGACCCAGGGGCAAAGGAGCTTCCAAACTTGGCAGTTCGGGCTCCAGGATGTTGCCCAATTTTTCTGGCCCGCTGTCCGATTCTAAGTTCGGAGTTTGGGTCATGTCCTCCCGCAGACGGGTATCCGGCTCGGAGAGCTTGGGAATCCTGACATAGTTCATCCTCAAAATAGAGGAAGAATCGTTGCATTGCTCCTCCACCACCGCTATTGGATGGGTGACCGGCGGAGAGTTAATCTCTCTTTGGTCGGGTTCAAGCCCGATACAATCATAGTCCGTAGCGACTCCCAAGGCGGCGATGCGATACAAGAGCTCATTCAAGGACGAGAGCTCCATTGGATCCATCTTCTCGATGTATTCCGAGCTGGCGTGGAGGCTGTTTTTGATGACTCGAGAAGTGATCATCAGCGAATCGGCCGAGCGGGCGGTCATGACGAGGCCGCCTAGTCGGAGAGTTTGGCCTAAAGCCAGGGCTCCGCCAGAGATGATGTTGTCCTTGATAACAAGGCGAGCCATCAAGCCTTACCGTGACGACACAGTGGAACTCTCAATGAAAGCACCAATGTCGGTGTCAAAACCGGCAGATCTCGGGTAGGGGGTCCCGAACCGTGCGTCTAAGGCTAATGGTAACAGGAGGCGGGGGACACAATGTTTACCCAGGTTCGGGCCCTCTCTATGGAGGTAATACCCTACTTCCTGCTTGATTGATCTTGATGATATGAGTATTACAAGAGTTGATCTACCACGAGATCGTAGAGGCTAAACCCTAGAAGCTAGCCTATGATTCTGATTGTTCTTGTCCTACGGACTAAACCCTCCGGTTAATATAGACACCTGAGGGGTCTAGGGTTACACAGAGTCAGTTACAGAGAAGGAAATCTACATGTCCGAATTGCCAAGCTTGCCTTCCATGCAAAGGAGAGTCCCACCCGGACACGGGACGAACTCTTCAATCTTGTATCTTCATAGTCCAACAGTCTGGCACAAGTACATAGTTCGGCTGTCTGAGGACCCCCTAATCCAGGACTCCCTCACCCCTGAACCAGGCTTCAATGACGATGAGTCCGGTGCGCAGATTATCTTCGGCATTGCAAGGCGGGTTCCTTCTCCGAATACTTCAAAGTAGACTTTGAACACAAGAATCATGTCCGGCTCTGCAAAACAAGTTCCACACACAACCGTAGAGAGTATAATATTTCATGAGTCCAATCCGCTGACAACTTTTTGTAGCGTGACATCATGCCACTGCCCAGCCATTATTCAAACCGTTTTTAGCCTGCCGCTCCATATTTTAAGGTGCGGTTTCATTGGCACGTATTGTCAAAGCAGAGATCGTGTCCTCTTATTACGGGATTCTCATCAATACGGGTGTTGGTAACCCAACTGTTCCGTTGGCATGATTCCTTGGAAATAGGCATGTTTTAAGGCCTAGGAGGGACGCTTGATATTCATTGCCCTTATAAAGGAGCGGAAACTTGTCCTCCTTCCTTTACGCCAAGTCCTTTTAACCTTTCCCACCTTGAGTTCTAGCACCCAAAGCACAATCTGATCACTTCGCGCTTCCTGATCATGTCCAGCCCCAGCCATCAAGGCTGGTGGGTGGCTTCCTCTATCATGGAGGAGGATATCCCGAAGCTCTGGAAGGCAGGATACCTGACTGCGGAAATCCTCCATAGGCTTCCTGCTCAAGGGCAAGTTATTCCCACTCCTAGATCTAATGAGAGGGTTGTATTCATCTCCCACTTCCTCTGAGGGCTAGGATTCGCTCTTCATCCCTTCGTCCGAGGGCTCATGTTCTATTACGAATTATATTTTCAGGATCTAGCCCCGGATTCTTTCCTTCATATCTCGTCATTCATTATCGTATGCGAAGCCTTCCTCCGTATTCCCCACACTTTGGCTTGTGGCTCAAGACCTTTAATGTGAAGCCGAAGGTAATAAATGGGAAATAGGCTGAGTGCGGTGGTGCTGCGGTGAGCAAGCTCGCCAATACTACTTTGCCAAAGGGCTCCTTCATGGAAACTTCCGACCAGTGGTAGCGGGAGTGGTTCTACATCACCGAACCCCGTGGTACCAGGTGGGCAGCTACTCCTGCATTTTGATCTGGCCCTCCGTTATAGCTCGCGTCATGGATTAATAAGGGGTTGGACTGGGGATCCATCAATGAAGTGCAGACGTTACAAAGCCGCATTCAGAGCCTTATTGACAAGGACACCGGTCTCATCAACGTAATCCAAGCAATGCTAGTCTGGCGAGTCCTACCGTGCCAGCGACAGCCTCTCCGCATGTGGGAGTTTAATCTGGAAGGACCACAAGCCCTTCAGCACCTCTCCGGCGCGACACTCAATGGAATGTGGAAATCATTCTTCGGGACGCGAAAACAACGGTCGGGTACTTCAGAGGACATCAGCCTTGACTGCAACCATCTGGATACATCGGTAAGTGCTCAACTTCCGAACACTGTTTAGTCAAATTCCCCATAACAACATACTGAGAAAATAGTACTCGGCCAGGCCTGGATAAAGAAGGCGGAGAGGATTAGGTGTTCGGCACCTCTTCCCGAAGACTCAGCCGCTCCAGTATTAATAAGGATGTTGGCTCCGATGCCCTACCAAGTGCCGGCGAGGGAAGACAAAGAGGAGAGCAAGGAGGCCCAATGCGGCCTTCATTCTAAAGGCTCACGAGGACCTTTGTCCGAGGAAATTGGAACTTCCACCTCCGAAGGTGGAAAAGAAGGGCAAACTGACCTCCCTTCTCCTCGTGGGAAGAAAAGGACCGCCTCCAAAGACTTGAAGAGAGAAACTTCTAAGCGGGAGAAGATATCCCTGTTAGGGGGTTCTGGTTCGGGAGGTGGCGTTGACACGCAATCTTTCCATAAAGATAGGCCCTTAGCTGAATCATAATTGAACAAGGGTGTTTTGAACATATCTAGTTTATTTTCCTGGCTGCAAGGGTAACATTTAAAATGTATGTTTACAGTCCAGCAAGCCGCTTTCCTCGACAGTCCTCCTCTTTGGGGGATCTTCTTCTAGAGATGATGGAGAGCGAGACACCTCTACAGATCTCGCCGCCTGATAAGGCGGACGATGTCGAGGTGTCATCCCTGAGGATCTCTCCCAATCAACAAGCAGTGCGAGGGACAGTGAAGACCGCGCCCGAAGGTGACACTTTGGCCACCCGGGATCTGGGGTATACGGCCCTCATGGGGACCAACGACAAAAGTCTCGGACTATCAAAGTTTCGAGGGACGAAGCAACCTGTTTCAGATCCGGTGGCGCCGGATACATTGATGGACATATTGCAACATGCGTCCGTCTCATAGGAACATCGTACCTTGATGGGTACGGTGGTTGAGAGAGTTCGGTCCGCGAAAAGCGGATTGGATGAAGCCTTTATGAGCCTACTAAGATGTTTCGAGGTACGTAATGTAATATTTTTAATTGTGTCATAAACGTAAAATGCGCCTGTGTATAGATAGTAGCCCCTGAGACTCTGGTTGACGTCCAAAGGGAGGCGATCAGAGGATCAAGAAATAGATGCCCATGAAATGAGCTGACTAATTGAACACAGGATTTTACATCCGTGGCGACTGCCCGAGCAACAGAGATTGAACATCTGAAGCAGAAAGTTGATGTGGCGGATGATGACATCATGCTTATGAACAGACGGCTCGACAAGGCGCAAGGTATGTCCTTGAGGCACTCGGTAATTCAATTATTACGATATGAGCATGACGCTGAGAAATTTTATACTAAAATATGCATAACTGCAGAGTGTCGCCGCAGTTGAGACCCTTCAAGCTGAGCTTGCCCGTGCCAAGGAGCAAGCCAGGATGGGTAATGCGGCTGCCGAAAAGGCAGCCACTGAGTTAAAGGCCGAGAAGGCTACTCGGCGCCAGTGTGAGGAGAGAACTTCTACTATGGCGCTTGAGCTAAAGGATGCCGCTAGCCGATGCCAATTTCTCATGGAAGATAACAAAGCCAAAGCGGCCGATCTGACAAGGCCTTACAAGAGGCGAGGGAAGCCCGGTCTGAGTCTAGAGCAGCTCGGGAGGAGATCCAACAAGCTGGGGAGATTGCGGCTGGTAAGCCCTTCTTATTACAAACTAAGTTTGGCGATCCGAAGTATGCCCTTCTTAATCAAATGTGGAGTTCTCCAGACGCATTTTTAGAATTACCGAAGAGTGTTGCCGATGCAACTCAGTTTTTCCACGTGCAAGAAGGACATGCGACGGAAAAGCTATTCTGGTCGCAATTCAACATGCCCAAGCATCCATTGTTGAATGAACAGATGGCCCGATGAGCCGAGCTCCACAAGATGTCCAGATCTCCCACGAAGGACGTTATAGTCCGGCTATGGCTGACTGAGCCAATTCCAAATAGTTATTTCGGTTTAGTGCGGCGGCTTATTGATGTGGCGCCGCGTATCGACGCTGTTAAGCGGTCAACGTGCATAGAAGGTGCACGGATGGCCCTTGCCCGTGTCAAGGCATATTGGGCAAAGATGAAGGCCACCAATATTGCAGCGCGGAGTCCACCCGAAGGCAAGGACCCTACCACACCAGAACATTACTTTGAACATGTCCTAGAAGCTGCCCGCTTGATAGAGGGTTAGTGCTTGAAAGATATTATGTTCGACTGAAGTGTACTGAAATTGTAAAAACAATATTGTAATATTTTGAAGGCTATGTTTTTATACTTTCTCCCAGAAAGTTTTGGTGCCTCCTGTGCGGCCGTTTATTTATTTGTATGTATATATATAACCTAAAAGTTTACCAGTTGTCGGCTTCATCCCCCTCACGTATAACGCGGGGGTGTTCAGAGAAGCACTTGCTCACACTTGACCCAACGTCTTGGTCCATTAAGGAGGTGTCAATGTAGCGAACCAGGCAATTGGACTATAGGGCTTTAACACTTTCACTTAGCCATAGGAGTTTGACGGTGGGTCTATGATATAGCCCCTGGTATGTGCGCGGTTATCCGAATATGGTGCATTTACATACGTGACCAGAAGAACGGTCCTTTGTTTAACACGGAAGGAATCGCAAAGATTCTGGTGAGTCATCGAGTGGTTGACCAGCTCTCGCCTCATCATGACAGTCAGTTTTCGGCTTTCTCTACTGAGGTTCTCATCCGGATGAACCAGGACACAATCGCAGTAGTTTTCCCTTTACTACCTTAGCCGATAGAGTGGAACGTAAGGTAGCAAGCACAAGAGCCGGGAAACCCAACTATTGACCAAAGACATGATTCAGAGTTGAGGCATATAAGGCCAAACTCGAGACGCCAAACACTCCCTATAGGTGTTCGGGCTTTTCAAAGTGTACTGGGCCGAATACAGCCCCTGGTAAATGGACCCTGTTGTCAAGGCACGTGTGGCAATTTGACATGGGGAGATAACGCAGGTGGTGAGAGAATGAAACTCCAAACAAAATATGGACCAAGCTGCTTCTGTAATATCCCTTTCTAGTACGGCAAGCTGTGTACTTACAGATGGCGCCGATAACTTCCTAAGACATTGTACATGCCAGAAAAGTATAAGACAAAAAGATATAAAGAGGTTTACACAGGGTCTTAATATAAAAAGAAACCTTAGTGCGGGGTCCGGCTGCACGTCTGCGCTGTTTTCTCCTTTGTGATGTGTCCTTGAAGGGGGTAGTGTGATGGCCATCTGTAAAAAATAAGAAAAATGCTGGAAAAGAAAATCCAGTGTGCCCGTACATAAAGTTTGTTTGATGAACCTTGAAAGATAAACGTAGAGTCCGAATAGGGTCGAGCCGAACTATGGACTATTTATGTGTAGTGTGCCCCCAGCTCTGCCCAAGGGATTTTAAGGATGTACTTGTATATGCGAGGTACGTATGCTATCACCTTATGGGGCAGTCGATGGGGGCGTAACTGCTAATCGAGCTCAGGTTTATCTGAGTTGCCGTACTGAGGCATACTCCGGACACGTTTAGCCGTGTCTGCGGTCCTGACGACCGATGATCTATTTGGCTTAAATAAGCCGCTTTGTACTTTGGCTGCTAAGGCCGCAGTATCCTTCTCCGCACGGAGGGAGCGCTCCATATTTCCACTAATCGTGATGAAGCCACATGGTCTAGGCATTTTGAGCTTTAGATAGGCATAATGCGGGGCTGCATTAAAGCGGGCAAAGGCCGCTCTTCCGAGTAGAGCATGATAGCCACTTCGGAACGGAGCTATGTCAAAGATTAGCTCTTCACTTTGAAAGTTATTGGGAGAGCTGAATACGACTTCCAATGTTAAAGAGCCCGTGCAGCGGGCTTCTACACCCGGTATAACTCCTTTAAAGGTTGTGGTGCTTGGCTTGATTCTTGACGGGTCTATCCCCATTTTGCGGATAGTGTCCTGATATATTCGATTTAGACTACTGTCGCCATCTATAAGGACTCGAGTGAGATTGTATCCATCGATTATTGGGTCGAGCACTAGGGCAACCGAACCCCCATGGCGAATACTAGTCGGATGGTCCCTACGATCAAAGGTGATCGGATAGGCCGCCCATGGGTTGAATTTAGGGGCAACAGGCTCAACGGCATAGATGTCTCGGAGTGCGCGTTTGCGCTCCCTCTTTAGGATATGAGTGACATAGATTATGTTCACTATTTTGATCTCCAGTGGAAATTTCTTCTGTCCCCCTGTGTTCGGCTGACGAGGTTCATCCTTGTCTTCGCTCTGAGGTCCCTTCCCCTTACGTTCGGCGGTGAGCTTGCCGGCCTGCTTGAAGACCCAACAACTACGGTTGGTATGGTTCGCAGGTTTGGTGGGGGTGCCATGAATCTAGTAGTTCCAGTCGAATATTTTGTCTAGGCTTGATGGACCATCTTTGTTGCTTCTAAATGGTTTCTTCCATTGACCGAGTCTGGAGCCACTGAATCCGGCGTTTACTGTTGTATCATCTGGGCTTTCAGTGTTGTTTCGACGTTTGTTTTTGTTATGTCGTGGATTTCCATTGCCATCCCTGACTTCGGATGTGCCAGGCTCACTGGTGTTGCTGCGGGCTAACCAGTTGTCCTCGCCCACGCAAAAATTGGTCATGAGCGCAGTTAGGGCTGCCATTGTTCTTGGCTTTTCTTGGCCAAGGAGTCTAGCCAGCCATTCGTCCCGGACACTGTGCTTGAACGCTGCTAAGGCCTCGACGTCCGGATAATCGACGATTTGGTTCTTCTTAGTGAGAAACCGATTCCATAGTTTTCGGGCTGATTCCCCAGGTTGTTGGATTATGTGACTTAGATCCTCGGTGTCCGGGAGCCGGACATAAGTCCCTTGAAAATTGGCCCAGAGAGCATCCTCAAGTTCTTCCCAACTTCCAATGGAATTTTCTGGGGGGCTTTTCAACCAATGCCTAGCTGGTGCTTTCAGTTTGAGGGGTAAGTATTTGATGGCCTGGAGATCGTCTGCGTGGGCCATATGGACATGGAGAATAAAGTCTTCTATCCAGATCGCAGGATCCGTTGTTCCATCATATGCCTCGATGTTCACGGGTTTAAACCCCTCTAGAAATACGTGATCCAGCACCTCATCGGTGAAGCACAGGGGGTGCGCAGCACCCTTGTATTTGACTGTGTCGTGGCGTGGGTTCAACGGTTGTGATGTTCAGTATCGATTCCGAACTGGTATATGACCGACATATTTGGCTTGATAGCCACGATCCCATGCGGGGGCACGGTCCCTAGATCCGTAGATGGATCTGGCTTTACCGGCCTTTTTGTCTAGGTCCTCACGTAGATTGTGTTTCTGGTCCTGGACCGCAACCTCCCTTCCTTCACGAGGAGGGGGTGCGGGCTTATGTACGACATTGCTAGCCGCTCTATCTCGACCATGAGGTGGTCGGTCTGGCTTGTCAGCCGTATTGTTTTTCGGTGGTATAGGCGCAATAGCCTTGTCGTCGAATTCGAGCAGCAGTTTACGCTTAGGATAGCCCCTTGTTTGGCAATTGCAGCCATATTTTTCCTCAGCGTCTAGCTCTTCGTTCCATCTGTTATTGAGCGTATCCTGAGCGGCTTTAAGCCGCTGCTTCTGCTTCTTTAGGATCCTTGCGGTGGCGATAAACCTTTGATGGAGGCGTTCTTGTTCTAAGGATTCTTCTGGGATGATGAATTCGTCGTCGCCCAGGCTGATCTCCTCTTCAAAGACAGTTTGGTAATTTCTATCTTCGGCATCGCTGCGGTCAGACAACATCGCCGGATTGTGCTCATCGTCCTCTCGCGCGTCCTGCTCTAACGCTGGGTCCACGGGGTCCTCAGTTTGGTTCAGATTATCATCGTCGTCTGTCACAATGTTGTTGTTTTTCCTTTTGCCGAATCGAGGTTGGCGCTTCTGATGCTGACGCTTGGGAGGTTCATCGACAGGCATACCGTTATCGCCGTCGGCCTCCTTCTCTTTAGGTGTGTCCACCATATATATATTGTATGAGGATGTAGCAGTACACCGCCCTATGGGTGGTGGTTTTTGTGCCTGCTCCTCTCCGGCATCGTCGACCATACTGTCGATTTCCTCGGAGCCATAATCGAGCCTATCGGTTAAGTCTTCGACAGTGGCAATGAAGTGGACGGTGGGTGGGAAGCGAAACTCTCCATCATCGGATTCCCATTCAAGCCGGACATAGTTCGGCTGAGATTCTCCTGATAAGGACAGGGCTCTTAATGAGTTCAGCACATCCCCAAAAGGTGAGTGCCGGAAGATGTCCACGAAGCTAAACTCAACGATCGGCGCCCGATCAGGTTTGATGGGCACGGACGCACGCGATTCGGAACCTATGGCCGGAGACGAATCAGAGGTTACGATGAGACAGGGCCCACTCAAGGTTGGATCTGTGTGCGGCTCTATTGCCGCTGAGTCTACGGATCTCGAAGCGGGGTTGAGCATCCTGTCCTTGGATGGCATGATCTGCTCCGGATCTAGGGCCAGAGTGATTGTAGGTGTTATCTTCTGAGCATGGTCCGATGACAGATTTAGGTTATGTTCATCGTGGTGACAGGGAGCGGCCGTCATGGGCTCGAATCCATCGAAGATCAAGTCTCGGCAGATATCGGCCACGTAATTCGAGCTTCCAAATCTGACCCCATGGCCAGGGGCATAGTTGTCGATCTGCTCTAGATGGCCAAGCGAGTTGCCCGTAGTGCAAAGCCGCCGAATACGAAGATCTGTCCAGGGAGGAAAATCTCCCCATGGACTGCAATGTTGTAGATGATTTATGGAATCATCAAACCTTTTGGGGACGATGCAGCGGAACTCTCAATGAAAGCACCAATGTTAGTGTCAAAACCGGTGGATCTCGGGTAGGGGTCCCAAACTGTGCGTCTAAGGTCGATGGTAACAGGAGACGGGGGACACGATGTTTACCCAGGTTCGGGCCCTCTCTACGGAGGTAATACCCGACTTCCTTCTTGATTGATCTTGATGAATATGAGTATTACAAGAGTTGATCTACCACGAGATCGTAATGGCTAAACGCTAGAAGTCTAGCCTATGATTATGACTGTGCCCTATGTACCAAAACCTCAGTTTATATAGACACCGGAGGGGGCTAGAGTTGTACAAAGTTGGTTACAAAGAAAGGAATCTACATATCCGAATCGCCAAGCTTGCCTTCCACGCAAAGAAGAGTCCCATCCGAACACGAGAAGAAGTCTTCTGTCTTGTAACTTCATACCCCAACAATCCGGCCCATGTATATAGTCCGGCTGTCCGAGGACCCCTTAATCCAGGACTCCCTCAGTAACATAGCCAAACAACGGTTTGCTAGGATGCGTGAAAAAGGTTAGAGGCTGGCATGGCAATTTGGGAGGCTTGATAAACAAGTGGTAGGAAGCGCGACATAGCGATAGCATCAAAACAACTAGCATAACAATGGTAGTAGTGAGTTCCAGGGTAATGGTCATCTTGCCTGAAATCCCGCTAGGAGGAAGAACGAGTCCATGAAGAATATGAACGGGCGAAGACGAACCAAGCGTAGACGAACGAATCCTCATGATCGCAACGAAACAGGGATATCGAGAAGAAGCATAACCGGAAACAAGCAAACAACACGGTAAACACACAACACATAAACATGACATGATGCTCAACCAAGTATGATGCATGACAAGGCTATATGATGCTACTCATGGAAAGATATGATGCAAACAAGAACAATACATCAAAGCAAGTTTAAATGAGGCCGCAAACAACATATAACAAATCCGGTAAGTCCCCATATGCAAATTTTGATATTGTTCCAGATCTGAATAAACCTTATGTTCAACTAGTTAAACATCAAGTTAAGATGCACCATGATGATCTACACAAAAATCTAGTCAAGTTACATATAAAGTTCATTTAATTCGGAGCTACGGCCTAGATGATATGAGCAAAACAAGTTAAACATGGCATTGATGCAAAATGCATTCAAACAACGAGCAAACACACACAAAACAAGGACTCAACGTGACATGATGAAACTACATGCAATTCTTAGAAAGTTTCATATAAAGCATGCTCAAATCGGAGCAACAGTGCAACACATAGACTCCAAACAAGATATAACAACAATCTACCCAAAACAACAACTAGGCACTTTGCAATCATCAAAAAAACATGCTACACGAATCCTAAGAGCACAAACTTGACATGCAATTTTTGTAAAGATAGCAACATTCAATTATCATTAAGGTTCATGTTCATAGGCATCAAGATTAAACCAATATGATTAATGTAAAAAGCAACTTTATAACACAAGGACATATACATGAACAGAGTTAATATGATGGCATGTTGGAGGCATGAAACAAAGATGCTACAGAAACTATATATAGCAACCAAGGGCATGGAATCAAAGTACTCATAACAAAGAGAAAATAACATCCTGGCATCATATGCATATGACTCATGGATTAGTGGGAACCAACATGACAAGATTGAATGTTGAAACAGTTTCAGGAAGTGTAAAACAACAACATTATGATAGCATGTTTGCAAGCATGGAACAGAGGCATATGAAGTCCAAAATTAACAACCATGGAATGTGAACATAGTACTCATAGAATAATTAAAAACATGTAATTAGAAAATCTCCATCAAAGGCATGTATAAATAAATAACAATCTCACAACATGGCATCATGAAGTTAACAGAAAACTGGAACAACATATAGGCATGTTCATGGAAACGAAAACATGTGCTACAGGACTTATATGAGGAATCAAAAGGTATTTAATGATTTAGCATAACATGGACATCAAAACGTGTTAACTAAGCATCTCCATATTATGCATGTATTAATTGGAAGCATCAAGCAAACATGGCATCATGATATTACAGATTCAGCATTTACAGAACATTAACAGCGAGTAGCCCACTTCACAAGCTTGATGCACTCACTACAGGGCATATAAAAATACATGGATTGCACCCATGTAAAAATGGCATGATTATGCTCCTAAAACATGTAGACATGATGCTCAAAAGAAAATCGCACAAAAAGTATAAAAATGACAAATAGGCAAGTTATAATAGTTTCCAGCGGTTAACAGCAACATGCACTTTTGCAAAATGGATTAAGATGTCAAGATGCACCCTAACATGAATGCAACATCAGCCAACATGATTATTCTCCTAAAACATGTAGACATAATTCTCAAAAGAAAATCACACAAAAAGATATGAAAAAGACAAATAGGCAAGTTACAATAGTTTTCAGCAGTTAGCAACAACATGCACTTCTGAAACAGAGATTAAGATACCAAGATGCACACTAACATGAATGCAAAGGACAACAACATGTAGAGCATGAAAAGAAGAACATGTGCATATCAACATCAACATCATAGGATCAACAGTGACAAAGTTATAGCACTCACAAGATGCATACATGATGTTAACAATCAGCAGATTCCAGCAGTTCATGCCACTTAGCAGTTTTGCAATGAAGATTAAGGCATTAATATGAATAGAAAAATGAATGCAAATGCAACTATCATGTAGAGCATCACGAGATGAAGATTTTTACATATTATGCACACAAATAGAAGCTATGAGCATGGAGATATGGCATGATGAACAAGTGCACATGAGATAGGAATTTCGGGACTTCCAGAAAATATACCACTCTAGATCTAGGGTTTGACCGGATTCACGCGAACCGATGTCAGTCGGAGTTGGGTGTGGAGAAGTCCGGTGAGGCGAGGGAGGACGGAGCCGGCCGGGGGCTCAACGGATCTGGCC